>NC_090415.1:2874777-3154663 GCF_036365525.1 Heterodontus francisci
TTCCCAGGAAGTAGGCTGGCACGGTGCCAGGGTAAGGATGTGAAGGCTGGGTTGCCACTGCGAGTGAGAGGGTGGTAGGAGCTGGGTGAAAAATTCCTGAACATATACAGCATTCCTCTTGCATGTTCCAAGTACTTTACTGTCCTCTGGTAGCATAGCGACCACTGACTGTTTTGTAAACTGGCAAATCCACCAGCCCCCCTCGCTCACGGTCCCCTGCTGCCCCTCCACCCAGTTCAAGGGGCCTCCTCTATCCCGGCTTTCAGTTCCCCTCCCGCCCACCCCTCCCACTCCCACTCCCTCCCAGGAGGCTGATTCCCCTGCCTTCTGCGCCGCCACCCACGGTCGAATAGTAGGCCTCTTAGCTTCCCGTTTCTCCCAACCCCGCCGCTCTCCCTCGAAGGGGGGGTGGTGGATGCCGCACGTCATCTTGGAAAGGGCGCCCGCCTGGGCGGCTGAGCAGGGTCTGAGAGACTGGGGCCAACGGGTTGCGGGTTTCTGCACATCAGGAGGTGTCCCGGGTTTAACGTGCTTGTTTCAGAGAGGCCAAGGTGAAGGAACACAGAGAGAAAGAGAGAGACACAAAGAGAGACAGAGAGAGAGAGAGAGAGACAGCGAGAGAGAGACAGAGAGAGACAGAGAGACAGAGAGAGAAACACAGAGAGAGACAGAGAGCGAGAGACAGAGAGACAGCGAGAGAGAGACAGAGAGAGGGAGAGAGACAGAGAGAAAGAGAGACAGAGAGACAGCGAGAGAGAGAGAGAGAGACAGAGAGAAAGAGAGACAGAGAGATAGAGAGACAGAGAGACAGAGACAGAGAGACAGAGAAACACAGAGAGAGAGAGACAGAGAGACAGCGAGAGAGAGACAGAGACAGAGAGAGAGAGAGAGAAAGAGAGACAGAGAGAGAGAGAGAGACAGAGAGAGAGAGACATAGAGAGAGACAGAGAGAGAGAGAGACAGAGAGAGAGAGTGAGAGACAGAGAGAAAGAGGACTGAGAAAGAGAGACAGAGACAGAGAGAGACAGAGAGAAAGAGAGACAGAGAGAGATAGAGAGACAGAGAGACAGAGAGAGAAACACAGAGAGAGACAGAGAGAGACAGAGAGACAGAGAGAGAGACAGAGAGAGACAGAGAGAAAGAGAGACAGAGAGAGAGAGAGACAGAGAGAGAGAGACATAGAGAGAGACAGAGAGAGAGAGTGAGAGACAGAGAGAAAGAGAGACAGAGAAAGAGAGACACAGAGAGAGACAGAGAGAGAGATAGAGAGACTGACAGACAGAGAGACACAGAGAGACAGAGAGAGAGAGAGACAGCAAGAGAGAGAGAGAGACAGACAGAGAGTGAGTGAGTGAGAGAGAGAGAGACAGAGAGACAGACAGACAGACAGAGAGAGACACCGAGGGAGACAGAGAGAGAGAGACGGTGAGAGAGAGAGACAGAGAGAGAGAGAGAGAGAGAGGCAGAGGAAGTGAGAGAGACACAGAGTGAGAGAGAGAGAGACAGAGACACAGCGAGAAAGAGAGACAGAAAGAAAGATGGAGAGAAACAGAGAGAGAGAGAGGATGAGAGAGACAGAGCAAGAGTGAGAGACAGAGCGAGGGAGAGGCAGAAAGAGAGAGGCAGCGGAAGTGAGAGAACCACAGAGAGAGGGAGAGAGAGAGACAGAGAGAGACAGAAAGACTGAGAGAGAGAGAGACAGAGAGAGTGAGAGAGAGAGACAGAGAGAGAGGGAGATGGAGTGAGAGACAGAGAAAGACAGAGAGAGAGAGAGACAGAGAGAGCGAGAGAGAGAGACAGAGAGAGAGGGAGATGAAGTGAGCGACAGAGAAAGACAGAGAGAGAGAGAGACAGAGAGAGAGGGGGATGGAGTGAGAGACAGAGAATAATCTCAGCGTGGGGCAGTAACTGTGTGGGACCTGCAGGTCAGTCAGGCAGACTTTGACGTGAAGGACACTGTTGTTGAGGTCTATCCAGTACTGTGTGCTGGCTGTGTAAATTCCCAGGGGGAGAGTGTGTGTGAGATACACAATGTCCCCTCTCTATCTCCAGTACAATACTGACACCAGCAGAGAGACTGCTGTAGTGTCACAGAGGAGAGCTTCCAGCCTGCACATATCTTTACAGCTGATCGGAAAACTAGGGCAGGAATCAATCGCCTCTTTTTAACAATTCGACACTGGGTCGCGTGAGTAGATAGCAGGGGCATTCCGGTGTCAGTACTGAGGGAGTGCCGCACTGTCGGAGGGAGACGTATATACTCTAGGACTCGATCTCCATAATCCAGACCGACACTCCCCCGGTGTCAGTACTGAGGGAGTGCTGCATTGTCGGAGGGAGATGTATATACTCTAGGACTTGATCTCTATAATCCAGACCGACACTCCCCGGTGTCAGTACTGAGGGAGTGCTGCATTGTCGGAGGGAGATGTATATACTCTAGGACTCGATCTCTATAATCCAGACCGACACTCCCCGGTGTCAGTACTGAGGGAGTGCTGCATTGTCGGAGGGAGATGTATATACTCTAGGACTCGATCTCCATAATCCAGGCCGACACTCCCCCGGTGCCAGTACTGAGGGAGTGCTGCACTGTCGGAGGGAGATGTTTATACTCTAGGACTTGACCTCCATAATCCAGGCCGACACTCCCCCCGGTGCCAGTACTGAGGGAGTGCTGCACTGTCAGAGGGAGATGTTTATACTCTAGGACTTGATCTCCATAATCCAGGCCGACACTCCCCGGTGTCAGTACTGAGGGAGTGCTGCACTGTCAGAGGGAGATGTTTATACTCTCGGACTTGATCTCCATAATCCAGGCCGACACTCCCCCGGTGCCAGTACTGAGGGAGTGCTGCACTGTCGGAGGGAGATGTATATACTCTGGGACTTGATCTCCATAATCCAGACCGACACTCCCCCGGTGTCAGTACTGAGGGAGTGCTGCACTGTCAGAGGGAGGTGTATATACTCTCGGACTTGATCTCCATAATCCAGACCGACACTCCCCCGGTGTCAGTACTGAGGGAGTGCTGCACTGTCAGAGGGAGATGTATATACTCTAGGACTCGATCTCCATAATCCAGACCGACACTCCCCCCAGTGTCAGTACTGAGGGAGTGCTGCACTGTCAGAGGGAGGTGTATATACTCTAGGACTCGATCTCCATAATCCAGACCGACACTCCCCCCGGTGTCAGTACTGAGGGAGTGCTGCACTGTCGGAGGGAGATGTATAAACTCTAGGACTCGATCTCCATAATCCAGTCCGACACTCCCCCCGGTGTCAGTACTGAGGGAGTGCTGCACTGTCAGAGGGAGATGTTTATACTCTCGGACTTGATCTCCATAATCCAGGCCGACACTCCCCCGGTGCCAGTACTGAGGGAGTGCTGCACTGTCGGAGGGAGATGTATATACTCTGGGACTTGATCTCCATAATCCAGACCGACACTCCCCCGGTGTCAGTACTGAGGGAGTGCTGCACTGTCAGAGGGAGGTGTATATACTCTCGGACTTGATCTCCATAATCCAGACCGACACTCCCCCGGTGTCAGTACTGAGGGAGTGCTGCACTGTCAGAGGGAGATGTATATACTCTAGGACTCGATCTCCATAATCCAGACCGACACTCCCCCCAGTGTCAGTACTGAGGGAGTGCTGCACTGTCAGAGGGAGGTGTATATACTCTAGGACTCGATCTCCATAATCCAGACCGACACTCCCCCCAGTGTCAGTACTGAGGGAGTGCTGCACTGTCGGAGGGAGATGTATAAACTCTAGGACTCGATCTCCATAATCCAGTCCGACCTCCCCCGGTGTCAGTACTGAGGGAGTGCTGCACTGTCGGAGGGAGATGTATAAACTCTAGGACTCGATCTCCATAATCCAGTCCGACCTCCCCCGGTGTCAGTACTGAGGGAGTGCTGCATTGTCGGAGGGAGGTGTATATACTCTAGGACTCGATCTCCATAATCCAGACCGACACTCCCCCGGTGTCAGTACTGAGGGAGTGCTGCACTGTCGGAGGTGCAGTCTTTGGAACGAGACGTCAAACCGAGGGGCCCCCCGGCTGCCCTCTCGGGTGGGTGCAAACGATCCCACGGCTGCTTTTGGAAGACGAGCGGTGGAGGGAGGGGGAAGGGAGTTCCCCTCAGCGTCCGCCGGTTGGGTGGGGGGGGCCCCCAATATTGAACCCTCGACCGACGTCGCCGAAAAGAAACCCAACAATCTGACTCGCTGTCGCGTCGCCTTTGGTGGGATCTTGCTGTGCCGAATTCGGCCAGCATTAAAACCTCGCCGCAGTTCGAATAAAACCCCTTCCGCGGCCGGGAGGTGCCGCAGGATGTGC
Organism: Heterodontus francisci; assembly: GCF_036365525.1. Taxonomy (NCBI): domain Eukaryota; kingdom Metazoa; phylum Chordata; class Chondrichthyes; order Heterodontiformes; family Heterodontidae; genus Heterodontus; species Heterodontus francisci. The sequence goes on from NC_090415.1 coordinate 2,879,128, forward strand.
TGAGGAGGGGACGGGCACTAGAGAAACGCACATCCATCTCTCTCTCTCTCTCTCTCTCTCTCTCTTGCTCGTGCAAGTTTTGTTTGTCTCTCTCTTTCTCTTTCTCTGTTGCCCGCTCCCGCACCCCCCCCCCCCTTCCCCTCCATGGAGAAATGGGAATAACAAACAGTGGGAAAAAATGCATTTTATATTTGCAGGTCCGTTCCCCCCCCGCCGTCAGGCCCCCCCCCTCCCTCTCCCCTCGGCTCTCCAGCTAACTCGATCTTGCTGTGCCAGAGAGAGAATTCTTGGCAGATGTGAGGCAGCTGAAGTGAGGAACAGAGCTGAGTCTTCGACACCCCAGACGATCGGCCCAGATGAGTGTGCAAGAGGCAAGAGAGACCTGGGGTGGGGGGATTAATCCGAGAGCTGGCACCAGAAAGGGGAAATTAAACCGAGAACAGTAGGAGAATCCGACTGAGGTTTTAAGAGGGGAACGAGAGAGAGAGAGGGGGGGAGGCGTTGAGCAGAGGAATTCTGAGGTTGAGGGCTTCCCCGCCCCCCCCCCCCCCCCCCCAGGGCACCTGGAGGAACGGCCGCCGATGGCTGAGCAGAGAGAATCGGAGGGGGGGGGGGGCGGTTGCTCGAGAGGCCGGGGATTGGAGGAGCCGTAGGGATCTCGGAGGGGATGTGGGGCCCACGGAGGGATTCGAACGGGAGGGTAATTGAGAGAAAGTTGACGTTAATTCACACGCCCTTCACTTCCTGCCCCCTCGGCTGGTCTGCTGAACCCGAGACGTTGAGCAGTCTGGGTAGCGAGGGTGCCAGTCGATCCGCGCCCCTCGGCCGAGACCGCCTGTTTCCACCTCCGCAACGTCGCCCGGCCCCGCCCCGGTGTCAGCTCTTCGGCCGCGGGAACCCTCGCCCGTGCCCTTTCTCCGCACACAGCCAGACCCCAGGCGCGGTCTCACCAGAGCCCTGGACGTCTGTCAGAAGCCTTCCTTACGGTTGTACTCCAGTGATAGCTTCAAGCGCCAGGACACCCGACTCCCTCTTGACGCAATCCGTGCTACCTCAGTCTGCTGCCGATTCACGTATCTCCGCCATGCGAGAAGACGATGGGTGATCTGCTCCAGACCTCAACTCCTCTTTCGTGGCGGCTCCTCTCAGCTCTCGGCTCCTTCTGGAAATCTAAATATACTACATCTACCGGTGCCCCTTGATCCACTCTGCTTGTTGTGGTTACGTGACTGACTGAGGGGTAAATACAGGGAGATGGGGACAGAGCAGGGTGGGGGGTGGGGGGGAGTGGGATTAACGGGATAGCTCGTTCACAGAGCCAGTAGAGGGGCGATGGCCCAAATGGCCTCCTCCTGTAGCTGTGTCAGCCTGGGATTCCACGATTGCAGCTGCCCCGAGGAGCCCTAAGCTCTTGAATTCCCTCTCCGTTTCCTCCTTTAAGACCCTTCTCAAAACCTCCCTCCTTGACCGGGTTTTTGGTCGCCAGACCCTAGTACCTCCTCACGCGGGATCAAATCGCGTCCAAGGATCACTCCTGGGGGCGTGCCTTTGCGGGGGCCGTTTTAGTGCGTTAAAAGGTGCCACCTCAGTGCAATTCTGCTGCTGTTGTTGGCACGCGGAACTGACGTCTGTTATCGCTCTTGTCTTTCCCCCGCTACCCTGCCAGTGCTTCTCTGCAAGGAACACACCGTTTCGCCTGAAGGTTAGTAATCCCGCGTTAATGGGCGATATTTCCCCCGACGGTCCTGCGTCCGTACATTTTAAAGGATTGGGCGCGCAGGGGCGCGGGGGCTGCAGGGGAGACCGGTGACAGGGAGGGCAAAATGTGCAGGGTGACGGGAAAGAGATGGGGGGAGGGGTGGGGTTAATTGGAGAGCTCCGTCACCGAGCTGGCACAGGCACGGCGGCCTGGGCGGTCTTGAGTCATTTTGCTCATCGGCGTGTTCCGCCCACCGCGTTGCAGAGGCCCTGAGGAAGCCGCAGATTGCCCTCGACGGGAAGACGGGCATTTACTGCCGAGGGGATACCATAACCATCACCTGTGCGGGCAGGGACGCGGAGGGGAACGGCACGTTTCACCTGTACCCGGGGCCAGACCCTCCTCGCGAGCCGCCGTACCCTCGGCGGGGAAGGCAGAGCCGTCTTCGCTGTTAGCGCCTCGGGGAGATTGGCCAACTACCACTGCCGGTACGGGAGGGAGATCACCGGCGAGTGGGTCAGCTCCCCGCCCAGCAGGGACCCGAGGGTGTTCGTGACGGGTGAGTTTACATACGAATTAGGAGCAGGAGTCGGCCACGCGGCCCCTCCAGCCTGCTCCGCCATTCGACACGGTTGATTGTAACCTCAACTCCACATTCCCGCTACCCCCCGATAACCTTTCACCCCCCCTTGCTTATCAAGAATCTATCTATCTCTGCCTTAAAATTATTCAGACTCTGTTTCCACTGCCTTTTGAGGAAGAGAATTCCAAAGACTCACCACCCTCTGAGAGAAACAATTTCTCCTCATCCCTCTCTTAAATGGGTGACCCCTTATTTTTAAACAGTGACCCCTAGTTCGAGATTCTCCCACAAGGGGAAACATCCTTTCCACATCCACCCTGTCAAGACCCCTCAAGATCTTATATGTTTCAATCAAGTCGCCTCTTACTCTTCTAAACTCCAGCGGATACAAGCCTAGTCTGTCCAATCTTTCCTCGTAAGACAGCCCGCCCATTCCAGGTATTAGTCTAGTCAACCTTCTCTGTTCTGCCTCCAACACATTTACATCCTTCCTTAAATAAGGAGACCAATACTGCACACAGCACTCCCAGATGTGGTCTCACCAATGTCCTGTATAACTGAAGCATAACCTCCCTACTTTTATATTCAATTCCCCCTCGCGATAAACGATAACATTCTATTAGCTTTCCTTATTACGTGCTGTACCTGCATACTAACCTTTTGTGATTCATGCACTGGGACACCCAGATCCCTCTGCATCTCAGAGCTCTGCAAATCTCTCACCATTTTGATAATATGCTTCTTTTTTATTCTTCCTACCAAAGTGGACAATTTCCCACTTTCCCGCATTGTACTCCATTTGCCAGGTCTTTGCCCACTCACTTAACCTATCTATATCCCTTTGTAGCCTCCTTATGTCCTCTTCACAACTTACTTTCCTACCTATCTTTGTGTCATCGGCAAATATAGCAACCATACCTTCGGTCCCTTCATCTAAGTCATTTATATAAATTGTAAAACGTTGAGGCCCCAGCACTGATCCCTGTGGTACACCACTCGTTACATCTTGCCAACCAGAAAATGACCCATTTATGCCTACTCTCCATTTCCTGTTAGCTAGCCAATCTTCTATCCATGCCAACATGTTACCCCCTACACCATGAGCTTTTATTTTCCGCAATAACCTTTGATGTGGTACCTTATCAAATGCCTTCTGGAAATCTAAGTACAGTACATCCACCGGTTCCCCTTTATCCACCGCACTCCCTCAAAGAACTGAGGGCGCCAGTGATTGGCGTGGGCACTTGCCAATCGAAGTGGAAGATGATCGCGTAGCAGAGATTGGCGGTGACTCATAAATTGGTGCAAACTATGCAGGTAACTGCAGCGTGACCTGTTTACATAGGCATTTCCCATTCTGAAAGTTGACATAGGAACTTACAATGGGAAACATTGTGCGTGTAACAGAAGGAAGCTATTCGGCCCATCACGCTCTGTGAAATAGTGATCCAACTGATCCCACTGCTCTGTCCCCGTATCCTTCTTCATTTTTCCACTTCTAGTATTTCTCCCTTTCCGGGCAGCGCATCCCAGATCCCAACGTCAAATAATGCTTCCTCGTCTCCCTCCCTCCTTTGCCAATTTCCTTCTCGCCTCGTCCCTCCGGTTCCCCACCCTCCCGCCGCTGGGAAACAGTCTCTCCTCATTTACTCCATCCAAACCCTTCCTGGTGGTGAACGCCCCGATTGAATCTCCCTCTTAGCCTTCTCTGTTCTCAGGAGAACAATCCCAGCTTCTCCCAGTCTCTCGACATTAACTGAAGTCCCTCGTCCCTGGGACTATTCCGGCTCAACCTCGTCCGCACCCTCCCAAGGCCCTCGCCATCCTTCCTAAGTGTGGTGCCCGGAGTTGGACACAGTACTCCATCTGAGGGGTGGGGGGGCCTAACCTGTGTTTTATAAAGGGTTTAGTGTAACCTCTTTGCTTTTGTATCAATGCCTCTACTTATAAAGCCCAGGATCCCATCTGCTGTTTTAGCAACCATCTCAACTAGTCTTGTCACCTTGCACGATTTATTTACATACACCACCACCACCCCCCCACCCCCCCCAGGTCTCTCTGTTCATGCACTCACTTTGGAATTGCACAACTTAGCTTCTCTCGTCTCTCCTCATTCTTCCTAGTAAATTGTATCACTTCCACACGTCTCTTGGTTAAACTGTATCTGCCGCCTGCTTGCCCAGTTCCCCGCCCTGTCTACATCCTCCTTGATATTTACTACATTTTCCTGGCTCTCGCCCAAGTTCTTTCTTGGCGTGTGCGTGTGTGTGAAAGGGTTTAGCCAGAGGTGTGATCTACAGCTGCAGCGCGGCTGTAGAAATCTAATTCCGCCCCCCACCCCCCGATGTTTTTTTTCCCGCTGCTAGACCCGAATGTCAAGCCAACCCTCCGTCAGCAGAGTCAGGTGAAAGTGTTTGTGAAGGGAGAGCCCCTGCGCCTGGTCTGCACGGCTCGGACGCCCAACGGTGGGCACCACCTTGATCTCTACCGGGGGGGGGGTGAGTCGGGAGCCGTTCGCTCGCAGAGGGCTGCCTACTCGGGCAAATCTGCCACGTTTGAGGTCCGGGACATCGCCGCGGTTGGGACACAGGACTACATGTGTTCTTACTGGAGACGGGTGTCGGGGCGCGTGATACACTCGGAACGTAGCAATCCGACATCCGTGACTGTGGTTGGTGGGCGCAACTTTTGTTCTGCCCCCCCCCCCCCGCCCCTCTAGTTTCATCCCAACAGCTTGAACATCTATAGCAGTCCAGGACCTGAGAGGGTAGATGGGGGCCCTTGGTTTAACGTCCCATCCCGGAAAATGGCAGGGGTAGGGGTGGTGGGTGGTCTCTGAAATGTGTCTTTGAAGCGCCTTAAGTTCTAGTCGTCGGCCACCTGCGCCGCAATGGTAACGCGACTAACGCTGTGCCGGTTCTGTCACGCAGAGGGCCCTCCGGAGCCCAGCATCGGACCCACGGGACCCTACCGCATCTTCATCAAAGGCGAGGTCGTGAGCGTCACGTGCACGGCGCCCTCCCCCGTCGCTGGGAGCGCCACCTTCCTGCTCTACCAAGGGGGCACCAAGGAGCCGGTGGCTTTGCAGTCTGCCAGAGCATGCGCCCGCTCTGCCATGTTCGACGTCACTGCGATGCCGGCCGAGGCGCCCGAGCATTATGCGTGCGGCTACATCGTGACGGTGTTGGAGCGACAGATGGAGTCGCGGCGAAGCAGCTCGGTGAAGATCGTCGTGGAGGGTAAGACGGGCGCCAGTCCTCAACTTAGTTGGTGGGGGGGGGGGGGCACGATTATAGCTCCTCGGGGCTTTACCTTTTGGGAGGCTTTGGCTCCATCCTGGGCATCACCCTTACCTTGGGCTTGGAAATTCCTGGGTTCAGGTGCTCGTGCTCGAGACAACCGATCCCATAATCTGGCCACGCGGCTCCCATCTGACAGCGCTGGCATGAGAGTAACAGTCTGATGAATTTGAGGCTGTGGAGGAGTCGAGAGAGGAGCGGCGGTAAGGTAGAGCTGGGTTATTTTAGGCCCCTTGTTCACCCCTCCCTATCTCCGTAACCTCCTCCAGCCCCTTACATCCCTCCGAGATCTCTGTTCTCCTCTGATATCTCCTGATGCAGTTCGGGGTCAAATTGTGTTTGATAATTACTCCTAGGAAGCATCCTTGGGGATGTTTTACTCTGTTAAAGTCGCTATAGAGATGCAGGGTGCTATCATTATAGTAGCAAGCCATGCCAAAAGGCATGTCACGGGCAGGTTAACCATCCGACAAAGGTTCCCAAAGTTGCCGTTTTCTCTTTTCCACTGTCTTTACAGAGCCTCTGGTGAAACCCTACCTGTATCTAGAAGGAGTGACCAGGATGTTCGAGGTGGGCGAGTCTGTGAGGGTCGTGTGTGATGGGGCTTTTCGGGACCGGGACAGCCCCTTTTACCTCTACAAAGATAGCCAGGACAAGCCACTGACATCCAAGAAGCCCAGGGACCTGATGTTTTCCATCACCTTCGACACCAGGGACGCCATTAGGAATGGCACGGGAGTATTTCTCGTGTGCCTATCAGAGACGGCTGATGGACAGGCTGGTCTTTTCAGGGCGCAGTAACTTGCTGGCGATAACTACGCGGAGTAAGTGCCTCCAGTTGCTCCTTCTTTGTCCCCCATCCCCAGTTGGCGGCCAACCCCTTTGCCCAGAGTTGCATCATGGGAGTTGCCAGCAATGCCAGAAAGACCAATAGTGACTTTCACAGACACAGCTCCTTTTCTCGGATTGAATGCAGTATCAAACTTAACTGCATCACTCTCAAACTCAACATTGCATTTGATCATATTATGATCACTCTTCCCCAGCATCGCTGACTTTCACTGATATAGCTCCTTTTCTCGAATTGAATTTAGTTTCAGCCTTCGCTGCATCACTCTCAAACTCAACCTAGAATTCTATCATATTATGATCAATCTTCCCCAGAGTCTCCTTGGCTACAAGTTATTAATTAACCATGTCTCATTGCACAGATAACCCTTTATTTTTTTGAAAAAAAAATTAATTTGTGGGATGTCACAGTTGCTGGCAAGGCTGGCATTTATTGCCCCTTGAGAAGGTGGTGGTGAGCTGCCTTCTTGAACCGCTGCAGTCCGTGTGGGGTAGATACACCCACAGTGCTGTTAGGGAGGGAGTTCCAGGATTCTGACCCAGCGACAGTGAAGGAACGGCCGATATAGTTCCAAGTCAGGATGGCGTGAGGCTCGGAGGGGCACTTGCAGGTGGCGGTGTTCCCATCACGTCTGCTGCCCTCGTCCTTCTAGGTGGCAGGGGTCGCGGGTTTGGAAGACGCTGTGGAAAAAAGACAGCGTGTTTTTCTTGCCCCTCTTTGTTTCTTTCTCAACTTTTCTTTCGCTAATCGCAGATCCCCTCTCGAAGCCGGAGCTGATTCTTAACGTGACGTCCGGCATCTATTGGAAAGAGCAAATCATGACGATGACTTGCAAGGGAGAGCTACAGGAGCTGGAAGGCTTATTCTACTTCTATCGAGACGGGAACGCGGCCCAGGCCGACGCAGCCCACAGCTTTCAAACGGTCCGCGTTCCCGGCTCCGACCGACAGGGGCTCCACCAGTGCAAGTACGCACTGTCAACCCCGACGAAATGGTTTGAGTCCCCGTTCAGCCAAGGCGTCAGGGTGACTGAAATCGGTAAGTAGTCACCTACTCTGTTGCGTTACAACCTTGGGTTAACTTACAAGCAGGAGATGCGAGCTCCCAAGCCCAACGCGAGAATCCGCGTCCGGATTTCGTGCTTCGAGACTCTTGTTATATTAAACAATCCTTGCAGAGAAATGTCCCAAACTCCGACTGTTTGCAATGGTTTGAATCTCCCGGTGTCCTTAACAAAGCCAGTGTCCTCCTCCCTTCAGTTCTTCCGAACAAGTGCGACTGGATGGCCTTCCGTTAATCAGGCAACGTTTGGTGACCCTGTTGGTCTTTTCTCCGCTGTGAGCATTGACCCTTTGACCTGCGTTCAAATCTTAGCGGCCTTTTTCTGCAGCGGTGATCCAAGAGAAATTGTTTCCACAGTACCAGCTCTTGGGCCCCCCCATCCCTCCCTTCAGGTTGACTTTCGAATATATCCAAATCACAAGCCATTTGGCCTTTCACAATTCTCAGAGCCCACAAGTCTGACCGTAGCAAAAAAACCACCTGCGCCTCCCTTTGTGTCCGGGCGTTGACAATTGCAGCTAAAATTTGCATTTCAGAGCCCCTGGCTCCCTGTTTACAATCATAATCTTAAAGACCTCCATCAGGTCACCCCTCAGCCTTCTCTTCTCGAGAGATAAGAGCCCCAGTCTGTTCAGTCTTTCCTAATGGGTATGACCTCTCAGTTCTGGTATTGTCCCTGTGAATTTTTTTTGCACCTTCTCCAGTGCCTCTACATCCTTTTTACAACATAGTCCGGGTCCGACAACACCTCGATTTAAACTTCTCATCCCCCTGTTCAAATCCCTCCACGGCCCCTCACTCCCTCCCTCCCTATCTCTATAACCTCCTCCAGCCCCTACAACCCTCCGAGATCTCTGCCCTCCTCTAATCCCGACCTCTTGAGCATCGCCCGCTTCCCATCGCTCCGCCATTGGTGGCTGTGCCTTCAGCTGCCCCGGGGGGTCCTGAGCTCCAGAATTGCCTCCCTGAACCTCTCCGCCTCTCTCTCTCCCTCCCTCTCCCCTCCTTTAAGAAGTTCCTTGAAACCTCCCTCTGCGACCGAGCTTTTGGTCACCCGCCCCTCAACATCTCCTTTTGCGGGCTCGGGGGTCAGAAGTCGCTATATAAATGAAAGTTGCTCGATCTTAAAGGGACTTCCCACGTCTCCTCTCTTGAAATGGAGCCTTCTCCTTTTCAGGTGACCTTCCGAGGCCGTCCATCTTTCTGGAGGGGGACAACAGGGTGTTTCTGGCGGGCGAGTCGATCATCATCAAATGCCGGGCCCCGCCGGAGGAGACGGGCCAGAGATTCCTCCTGTACCAGAACCTTGGCTTGTTGCCCGTCCTGAGCAAGGAAGCCGAAGCCGGGAATCGGTCTGTCGCCTTTGACATCCGGAACGTAACACGCAGCGGGAACTACGCCTACCGGTGTGCTTACGCGAAGACGGAGGAGGGGGCTGAAAGGTTTTCCCAACGCAGCGAGCCTCTGATGATAAACACCTGGGGTGGAAGACTCCTTTCCCAGTTTGCTGGCGTCTCCAGGCCGCGGCCCCCCCTCTCTCTCTCCCTTCAATACATTCCCGGGATGCGGCGGGCACGGCCGGCCCAGGCTCCGGCAGTGCTCCCCATTGTGAATTGCTATGTCAACATTTCCCTGTCACACCCCTCTGTCAAGAGGGTGTCGTGGGGCCCGAGGCCCCTTGGGAATGTGCTGGCAGGGGGTGGGGGGGGCGCACACACTGGGCGTTCTGTGCCCACTGTGCTGCCCACTGTGGGCGATGTCGGAACAGGAGGAGGCCCATTTGGAAGGGTACAATGTTGAGGGAGCTTTACTCTGTATCTGTATCTGTGCTGTACCTGCCCTGGGAGTGTTTGGCTGAAGACTTTGTGGGATTTCTGACTGACTGGGGGCTCCTGCGTAACATTGTTTTAACGCCTGTTCTTCCTCCTATAGTTTGATGATTTAACACGGGTCGAGGACCATGAAGATGCTGCCGGGAATGATCCCTCAGGGGGAAACAGCCGCTAATGTCGAGTCAGTGGAATTGGATGCACCTGAGAGAAGGGCTGGTTCCAGCGAGCTGATTATATTTACTGTTAATGCCCGCTTCACCGTCACAATAACCCGTGGGACTGCGCACAGCAAGATCCCGCAAGCCGCCCCATGGCGGCCCTGTGCAGAGCAACTCCTCGGGGAATCACCTGGGAGATTAATTAATCAATAAACTGTGACATTACTCAACAAATCTGCACATCAATGAATTGAAATAAGTTGGAATGTGGAGAGAAGCGATTAAGGGGGAGAAAGGGCACAGGCGAGGGTTTCAGCAGTCGATGAGCTGCGAGGGGCGGAGTCGGGCGATGCTCCAGAAGTGGAAACAAGCGATCTTAAGGAGCGCAAGGATGCCTTCCTAACCACCTTATCTACCTGTGCTGCTGCCTTCAGTGATCTATGGACAAGTACACCAAGGTCCCTCTGACCTTCTGTACTTCCTAGGGTCCTACCATCCATTGTATATTCCCTTGCCCTGTTAGTCCTCCCAAAATGCATCACCTCTCAGGATTAAATTCCATTTGCAACTGCTCTGCCCATCTTACCAGCCCATCTATATCGTCCTGTAATCTAAGGCTTTCCTCCTCACTATTTACTACACCACCAATTTTCGTGTCATCTGCGAACTTACTGATCATACCTCCTATATTCACGTCTAAATCATTAATGTACACTACAAACAGCAAGGGTCCCAGTACCGATCCCTGTGGTACACCATTGGTCACAGGCTTCCACTCGCAACAACAACCCTCTACCATCACCCTCTGCCTCCTGCCACTGAGCCAATTTTGCATCCAATTTGCCAAATTACCCTGGATCCCATGGGCTCTTACCTTCTTAACCAATCTCCCATGTGGGACCTTATCAAAAGCCTTACTGAAGTCCATGTAGACTACATCAACTGCTCTACCCTCATCTACACACCTCGTCACCTCCACGAAAAATTCAATCAAGTTAGTTGCAAAGACAAAGCCATGTTGACTATCCCTGATTAATCCCTGCCTCTCCAAGTGGAGATTAATCCTGTCTCTCAGAAATTTTTCCAGTAGTTTCCCTACCACTGATGTTAGACTCACCGGCCTGTAATTACCTGGTTTATCCCTGCTACCCTTCTTGAATAATGGTACCGCAATCACTGTCCTCCAGTCCTCTGGTACCTCTCCCGTGGCCAGAGAGGATTTGAAAATTTGCGTCAGAGCCCCTGCTATCTCCTCCCTTGCCTCACATAGCAGCCTGGGATACATCTCATCTGGGCCTGGGGATTTATCCACTTTTAAGCCCGCTAAAACAGCTAATACTTCCTCCCTTTCAATGTTAATTTGTTCAAGTATATCACAATCCCCCTCCCTGATCTCGACACCTACATCATCCCTCTCCATAGTGAACACAGATTAAAAATAATCACTTAAAACCTCACCTACATCCTCTGGCTCCACACAGATTGTCACTTTGATCTCTAGTGCCTCCTCTGTTTTCAGCGCTCCGAATCTGCCACAAGCCTCCTTTTTTTTCCTTATCCAATCCTCTATATCCCTTGACATCCAGGGTTCCCTGGACTTCTTGGTCCTACCCTTCACCTTTACAGGAACATGTTGGCCCTGAACTCTCACTAGTTCCTTTTTGAATGACTCCCACTGGTCTGATGTAGACTCTCCTACAAGTAGCTGCTCCCAGTCCACTCTGGCCAGATCCTGTTTTATCATATTGAAATCGGCCTTCCCCCAATTCAGTACTTTTATTTCTGGTCTACCTTTGTCCTTTTCCGTAACTACCTTAAATCTTACAGAGTTATGGTCACTATCCCCGAAATGCTCCCCCACTGACACTTCTACCACTTGTCCGGCTTCATTCCCTAGGATTAGGTCCAGTACCGCCCCTCCTCTTGTAGGAATTTCTACGTACTGGCTCAAAAAGCTCTCCTGTATGTACTTGAAGAATTCCGCCCCCTTTAAGCTTTTTGCTCTAATACTATTCCCTCTGATATCGGGGAAGTTGAAATCCCTTACTATCATTACCCTATTATTTTTGCACCTCTCTGAGATTTGCCTACGTATCTGCTCCTCTATCTCTCCCTGATTGTTTGGTGGCCTGCAGTACACTCCCAGCCAAGTGATTGCCCCCTTTTTGTTTTTACGTTCTACCCATATGGCCTCATTTGAGGAACCTTCTGAGATATCATCCCTCCTTACTGCAGTAATTGACTCCTTGATCAACAGTGCAATGCCACCTCCTCTTTTACCCCCCTTCCCTATCACGTCTGAAGATTCTACACCCTGGAATATTGAGTTGCCAGTCCTGCCCCTCCATCAACAATGTCTCAGTGATAGCAATAATATCATAATCCCCTGTGTTAATCAATGCCCTCAATTCATCTGCCTTACTAGTAAGACTCCTTGTGTGAAAATAGATACAATCCAGCCGTGCATTATCTGCCTGAGCCTTAACAGATCTACATTTACTTTGTCCTCCGGACTGACTTAACTTCACATTTATATTTGCTTGTACAACACACCCGACTGTACCTCCACTCTGTATCCCATCCCCCTGCCAAATTAGTTTAACACCCCCCCCCCCCCCACCCCCCCAACAGCAAACCTCCCAGCAAGGACGTTGGTCCCAGTTCGGTTCAGGAGTTGAGGGTTGACATGGTTAGGGAGTTGGTTGAGTGGTAGGCGACAGAGAGTGGGGATAATGGGTAAGTACTCCGATTGGCAGGATGTGACTCGCGGTGTCCCACAGGGATCTGTGTTGGGGCCTCAATTATTCACATGATTCATTAACGACTTGGATGATGGCATAGTAAGTCATATATCCAAATTTGCTGATGATACAAAGTTAGAAAGTCTAGATGACAGCATAAAGCTACGAGGAGGTATTGACAGACTAGGTGAATGGGCAAAACTGTGGCAGATGGATTTCAATGCGGGCAAGTGTGAGATTATCCATTTTGGACCGAAAAAGGAGAGAGCAGGGTACTTTCTAAATGGGAAGAGGTTAAGTACAGTGGATGTCCAAAGAGACTTGGGGTTCAGGTGCACAGATCTTTAAAATGCCAGGAGCAAGTGCAGATAATAATCAAAAAGGCTAATGGAATGCTAGCCTTTATATCTAGAGGATTGGGGTATAAAGACACAGAGGTTATGCTGCAGCTGTACAAAACCCTGGTTAGACCCCACTTGGAGTACTGTGAGCAGTTCTGGGCACCACACCTTAGGAAGGATATATTGGCCTTGGAGGGAATGCAACGTAGGTTGACAAGAATGATGCCTGGACTACAGGGGGTTAAGTTACAAGGAGAGAGTACACAAATTAGACCTGTTCTCGCTAGAATTTAGAAGGTTAAGGGGTGATCTGATCGAAGTCTTCAAGATATTAACCGGAAAAGACAAGCTAGATAAAGATAAACTATTTTCACTGTTTGGAGATTCTAAAACTCGGGGACATTGTCTAAAAATTAGGGCCAGACCGTTCAGGAGAGATGTTCGGAAGCACTTCTTCACGCAAAGGGTGGTAGAGGTTTGGAACTCTCTCCCACCAACAGCAGTTGAAGCTAGAACAGTTGTTAATTTTAAATCTGAGATCGATTTTTGTTAAACAAAGATAATCAGGGATGTGGGCCAAAGGCAGGTAGATGGAGTTAGGTGGCGGATCAGCTATGATCTCATTGAATGGTGAGACAGGTTAGAGGGGCTGAATGGCCTACTCCTGTTCCGGTCTTCCTATGTTGCATGAGACTTTGGTTCGGCCACATTTGGAATACGGCGTGCAGTTCTGGTCGCCACATTACCAAAAGGATGTGGATGCTTTGGAGAGGGTGCAGAGGAGGTTCACCAGGATGTTGCCTGGTATGGAGGGCACTAGCTATGGAGAGAGGTTGAGTAGATTAGGATTATTTTCGTTAGAAAGACGGAGGTTGAGGGGGGACCTGATTGAGGTGGACAAAATCATGAGAGGTATAGACAGGGTGGATAGCAAGAGGCTTTTTCCCAGAGTGGGGGATTCAATTACTAGGGGTCACGAGTTCAAAGTGAGAGGGGAAAAGTTTAGGGGGGATATGCGTGGAAAGTTCTTTACGCAGAGGGTGGTGGGTGCCTGGAACGCGTTGCCAGCGGAGGTGGCAGACGCGGGCACGATAGCGTCTGTTAAGATGTATCTAGACAGATACATGAATGGGCAGGAAGTAAAGAGATACAGACCCTTAGAAAATAGGCGACATGTTTAGACAGAGAATCTGGATCGGCGCAGGCTTGGAGGGCCGAAGGGACTGTTCCTGTGCTGTAATTTTCTTTGCTCTTTGTTCTATGTCCCTACTAGATTTGCCAAGCATGATATTTCCCTTTCGTAAACCCATGCTGACTCTGCCCGATTCTACCACTGTTCTCCAAGTGCCTCAACCCTCTTCCGACCCATATCGTTGGTACCAAGGTGGACCACGACCTCCGGCTGTGCACCCTCACCCTCCAGAGTACTCTGTAGTCGCTCGGTGATATACCCTTTGCACCAGGGAGGCAACAACACCAGCCTGGAATCACGCCCTGCCACCACAGAAACGCCTGTGTGTTCCTCTAACCGGAGAATCCCCGACCACTATCGCCCCCGTTTCCCATCCCAGCACAGCTGAGACACCCATGACCTTCCGCCCATGACTCCCGCTGCACTTGCCAAGCGGAACTCCCTTTGCCATCGGTGCTCAGAGCTGAATACCGGTTAGAAACCCGGAGTTCGACATTCTGCTACCGGAGTCACTTTCCGCAGACATGTTAGCGTCACTCCATGCAAACAGCACTAGTAAATAAACCCACCCGAACCCCTCGATTAGATTCCAGTCCGTAACTCACTCCCGGGTATCTGTTATTCTATATATAAACCCTCCCGATCTCCTCGATTAGATTCCAGTCTGTAACTCACTCCCAGGTATTTCTTATTCGATATATAAACCCCCCTATCTCCTCGATTAGATTCCAGTCTGTAACTCACTCCCGGGTATCTGTTATTCTATATATAAACCCACCCGAACCCCTCCATTAGATTCCAGTCTGTAACTCACTCCTGGGTATTTGTTATTCTATATATAAACACCCCAAACCCCTTGATTAGATTCCAGTCTGTAACTCACTCCCGGTTATCTGTTATTCTATATAGAAACCCTCCCGATCTCCTCGATTAGATTCCAGTCTGGAACTCACTCCCGGTTATCTGTTATTCTATATATAAACACCCCGAACCCCTTGATTAGATTCCAGTCTGTAACTCACTCCCGGGTATCTGTTATTCTATATAGAAACCCGCCCGAACTCCTCGATTAGATTCCATTCTGTAACTCACTCCCTGATATCTGTTAATCTGTCTCTAACCCACCCTGAACAGGATTAGATTCCATTCTGTAACCCGTCCCCAGGTTCCTTGTTATTCTCGACATGAAGCACAGATGTATCATGGTTTAATCTCTCTGCAATCTGCTCCTGCAGACTCTGTGCTCACTCCGCTCCACACTCTGTCTCTCGCCCGCCCTGTGCTGTTGGTCAAGATGCCTCTTCTGGACATCAGTAAACTGGTTTTCCGGCAGATGGAGGAAGGCGAGAGGGAGATTGTCTCGGAGATGTTGAAGGTAAGTGATCCGCGGGCCGTCCTGCTTAACTGGGACCCGGGGCTCTGGGATGTGTCAGGAGTCTCTGATTAAATAATGGGAGCCAGGCCAGCCCTTACACAGGAACAGGAAGATCCCATTCAACCCCCTTTAGCCTGTTACACAGGAACAGCAGGATCCCATTCAGCCCCCTCCTCGAGTCTGTTACACAGGAACAGGAGGAGGCCCATTCAGCCCCTCGATCCTATCCCACCATTCAATGAGATCATAACTGATCCTTAACTCCATCTCCCCGCCTCGGTTCTCTAACCTTTAATCCCCTCACCCAACAAAACTCTGTCAATCTGAGGTTTGAAATTCCCAATCGAGAGTTCCCGATTCCCACTCTCGCTCCGGGTGGCTGTCAGCGACCTCTGCGGCCGTGTGGCCTTTGACCCCCAAGCCAGGGTGGGGGGCAGCGGACGGGGCCCGCCCTCGGTGGAGCTGCTCCGCCTGGCGGTCGGGTGTGGCGCTGGGAAGTTACAAGACATCTCCGAGGCGGCTGGCGCTGGAAGCAGACCCGGAGGCGACACTCAAGTCGTCGCGATCTGGGACCCGCCGCCCGAAGGGGACGGCGGGAACAGGTTCACCGGCGGCTCTCGGGGGGGCGGGGGGAAATCGGAGAAATGCCGGAATGGGGTTAAAAATTTGCAGGGACAAGAGCAGCGGCCGGGGGATGGCGTGGGACGAATCGGAAAACTTGTTGACGGGGGCTAGCACAGGCACAATGGAGCGAGTGGCCTCCTCCTGTAGCTGGGACATTCTCCGATTGGTAGTGGCCCCTTTTCGTTTAAGCTGTGGCGTTTAATCAGGTAACATTACGGCTGTTTAATTCAGTTGTGTATCCACTATCTCAATACACACGGAACGAGCACTGTATTTATCGCCAGTAAACTGTAATATACAAACACCGGCGTCCTGTATTATTCCAGTATGGTTCGACAACACCCAGTTAGATTTGCAACCCCTGGGATCGCAGGAAAGTGCGGAGGAACAGGACGAGGCCATTCAGTGAAAGGGAAATCGTGTTTAACCAATTTATTGGAGTTCTTTGAGGGAGTTGCACGTGCTGTGGCTAAAGGGGATGTACTGTACTTAGATTTCCAGAAGGCATTTGATAAGGTGCCGCATCAAAGGTCATTGTGGAAAATAAAAGCTCATGTTGTCGGTGATAACATAATGGCATGGATAGAAGATTGGTTAGCTAACAGGAAACAGAGTAGGCATAAATGGATCATTTTCTGGTTGGCAAGATGTAACCAGTGATGTGCCGCAGGGATCTCCTCATCTCTGACTTAAATGAGCGACCCCTTATTTTTAAACAGTGACCCCTAGTTCGAGATTCTCCCACAAGGGGAAACATCCTTTCCACATCCACCCTGTCAAGACACTTCAGGATCTTACATGTTTCAATCAAGTCGCCTCTTACTCTTCTAAATTCCAGTGGATACAAGCCTAGCCTGTCCAATCTTTCCTCGTAAGGCAGCCCGTCCATTCCAGGTGTTAGTCTAGTAAACCTTCTCTGCACTGCCTCCAATGCATTTACATCCTTCCTTAAATGAGACTAGTACTGTACACAGTATTCCAGATGCGGTCTCACCAATGCCGTGTTCAGCTGAAGCATAATCTCCCTACTTTTGTATTCAATTCCCCTCGCGATAAATGATAACATTCTACTAGCTTTCCCAATCAGGTGCTGTACCTGCATATTAACCTTTTGTGATTCATGCACCAGGACACCCAGATCCCTCTGCATCCTCTCACCATTTTGATAATGTGCTTCTTTTTTATTCTTCCTGTTAAAGTGGACAATTTCCCACATTGTACTCCATTTGCCAGGTCTTTGCCCACTCACTTAACCTATCCTTATGTCCTCTTCACAAGTTACTTTCCTACCTATCTTTGAGTCAGCAGCAAAGTCCTTTCATCTAAGTCATTTATATAAATTGTAAAAAGTTAGACCACACTTGGAGCACTGTGCACAGTTCCAGTCTCCATATCCCTCGGTTAGACCACACTTCGAGCACTGTGCACAGTTCGTCTCCATATCCCTCGGTTAGACCACACTCGGAGCACTGTGCACAGTTCCAGTCTCCATATCCCTGGGTTAGACCACACTTGGAGCACTGTGCACAGTTCCACTCTCCATATCCCTGGGTTAGACCACACTTCGAGCACTGTGCACAGTTCCACTCTCCATATCCCTGGGTTAGACCACACTTGGAGCACTGTGTACAGTTCCAGTCTCCATATCCCTGGGTTAGACCACACTTGGAGCACTGTGCACAGTTCCAGTCTCCATATCCCTGGGTTAGACCACACTTGGAGCACTGTGCACAGTTCCACTCTCCATATCCCTGGGTTAGACCACACTTGGAGCACTGTGTACAGTTCCACTCTCCATATCCCTCGGTTAGACCACACTCGGAACACTCTGCACAGTTCCAGTCTCCATATCCCTGGGTTAGACCACACTTCGAGCACTGTGCACAGTTCCACTCTCCATATCCCTCGGTTTGAGCACACTTGGAGCACTGTGCACAGTGCCAGTCTCCATATCCCTCGGTTAGACCACACTTGGAGCACTGTGCACAGTTCCAGTCTCCATATCCCTCGGTTAGACCACACTTCGAGCACTGTGCACAGTTCCAGTCTCCATATCCCTCGGTTAGACCACACTTGGAGCACTGTGCACAGTTCCAGTCTCCATACTGGATAAAGGTTATAAAGGCACTGGAGAAGGTGCAAAACATGTTCACAAAGAAGATACCGGAACTGAGAGGTTATACCAATTGGGAAAGATTGAACAGCTGCGGCACTTTTCTTTAGAAAAGAGGAGGCTGAGGGGTGACCTGATTGAGGTCTTACAACATTATGAAAGGGTTTCGAATGGGTCAACGTAGAGATGTTTCCGCTACGGGGCGAGACTAGAACTAAGGAGGTCATTGATATAAAATAATAACTAATAAATCCAATGGGGGAATTCAGGAGAAACGTCTTTCCCCGGAGAGTGGGGAAATGTGGAACTTGCTACCACAGGGAGTGGGTTGAGGAGAATCGCAGAGATGCATTTATAGCGTGGGCAAGCTGGATAAACGATCGAGGCAGAAATAGAAGGACATGTTGATGGGGTGAGAGAGGGGCGGGTTGGGTGGGAATGGCCTGATCCTGTACCACGAAGTCCTATCCAAATCCACGTAACATATCAGTTGTTTGGAAAGCGTGACCGCTAATGTTGACATAGAAATTTACAATGGTCACCGTAGGTAGTTTTAAACAAGGCACGGAATCTTTCTCAGCAACGCAACAGATCGATGCCCTCCTGCGACCGCTTGCCTGTTTCCGACCCACCGCCGCCGGTGGCCAAACGGCCACTCGATCCACTTCCCGGGGGTTGGCATCGCGTCAGAACCGAGAACGCGGACGGTTCGGAAGCTGCGGCCCTCCGCAGCTGTGCACCGCTCGCCCGCCTTGACCTGCGCAGTCTGTCTGCCAGAGGCAGGCCACGAGGGACACGCAGGGGCAGAAAGAGAGAGAGAGAGGTGAGAGAGAAGGAGGCTCGGGAGAAAACGGACGCGTTGCATATTCCTTTAATTCTTAACAGCGCAAAGTGGAGACATAAACAGCACTTCAGCAGCAGAGGATACATCTTCTGGTCAATGGCCCTCCGTATTCACAGCGCCACATAAAACAGAGTAAAGCTCCCTCTACACTGTCCCCCATCAAACACACCCAGGACAGGTACAGCACGGCGTGGGGGGGGGGGTTAGATACAGAGTAAAGCTCCCTCTACACTGTCCCCCATCAAACACTCCCAGGACAGGTACAGCACGGCGTGGGGGGGGGGGGGGGGGGGTTAGATACAGAGTAAAGCTCCCTCTACACTGTCCCCCATCAAACACACCCAGGACAGGTACAGCACGGCGTGGGGGGGGGGGGGTTAGATACAGAGTAAAGCTCCCTCTACACTGTCCCCCATCAAACACACCCAGGACAGGTACAGCACGGCGTGGGGGGGGGGGGGTTAGATACAGAGTAAAGCTCCCTCTACACTGTCCCCCATCAAACACACCCAGGACAGGTACAGCACAGTGGGGGGGGGGGGTTAGATACAGAGTAAAGCTCCCTCTACACTGTCCCCCATCAAACACACCCAGGACAGGTACAGCACAGTGGGGGGGGGGGGTTAGATACAGGGTAAAGCTCCCTCTACACTGTCCCCCATCAAACACACCCAGGACAGGTACAGCACAGTGGGGGGGGGGGGGGTTAGATACAGAGTAAAGCTCCCCCTACACTGTCCCCCATCAAACACACCCAGGACAGGTACAGCACAGTGGGGGGGTTAGATACAGAGTAAAGCTCCCTCTACACGAGAGAGTGGGACAAGGGGAGAGAGAGAGAGAAGGGGAGAGAGAGGGACCTGGGAACAGGGATGAACAGACAGGGGGAGAGAGAGACGGGGGACATGGGGAGAGGGATGAACAGACAGGGGGAGAGAGACGGGGAGATGGATAGACAGCGGGAGAGAAAGAAACGGGGGAGAGAGAGAGAGACGGGGAGAGAGAGAGAGACAGACAGAGACAGCAAGTGAGAGAGAGAGACAGGGTGAGAGAGGGACAGAGAGAGAGTGAGCCCGGCAGCTGTACATAAACATTAACACAGCAAACACAGTCACGGCTCTCCGTCTGTGCACAGAGCAGCCGCGCGCTGAATACTTATTACAAGCAGGTAAGAGCCCCGGAAGCTCCCCTTTCCCAGCCATTTCCCCTCGGTACACGTGGCAGCAACAGGCAGTGAGCGGGGAGGTGGGTGGGAGGAAAATTAGGGAGAGGCAAACACACACACACGCTCTGACAGGGAAGGCTGTCCCGAACGACCAGCAGGCCCCGCCGGGTAATCGCCAGTCTCCTTCGTGTGGCGCCCCATGTCAGTCCCGGGGCACCATCCGGGTGCAGGGGTCGTCTCGAGTCAACGTCAAGTCCTGCTCTTGCTTCTTGTGTCGGCAGGGGGCTTCCGGCGCTTCTGTCCCCTTTGCGGTGGCGGGGGGGGGGGGGGGTGTCGAAACAGCTCCCGGCGATGGTGTTGGGGGACGGGATGAGGAGTCCGGCTTTTCACCGGCGGGTGTCTTTGACGGGGAGGGGAGGGGACGGGGGCGGGGGGGAGGGGTCGCGGCCCCTTCAGAACGTCTGCACCAACTGGACGGTGGGGAGGGCATGCACGGTGTGGATGATCTGGATGCCCTGCAGCGTCTGCAGTCCCTGGACGGCGGGCACCGCCTGGACGGCGGGCGCGGCGGCCGGCGGCTCCGCGGCGTGCGTGCGCAGGTGCCGCTGCAGGTAGGAGGCCACGGCGAAGGCCTTGGAGCAGACAGGGCAGGCGTGGGGCCGCTGGGCGGAGTGGGTGCGACGGTGGAGCAGCAGGTTGGAGGAGTGGGTGAAGGTCTTGTCGCACTCGTCGCAGCGGTACGGCCGCTCGCCGGTGTGGGTGCGCTGGTGCTGCCGCAGGTTGGAGGACTGGGCGAAGGCCTTGCCGCACAGCAGGCAGGGGTAGGGCCGGGCCCCCGTATGCAGGTGCCGGTGCCGCGAGAGGCTGGAGGAGTTGCGGAAGGCCTTGCCGCACTCCGAGCAGGCGTACGGCCTCTCGCCCGTGTGCTGGCGCAGGTGGTACTGGTAGTGCGAGGACCACTTGAAGGTCAGGCCGCACAAGCCGCAGCGGAAGGCCCGCAGGCCCGTGTGGACGCGCTGGTGGACGGCCAGCAGCGAGGCCCGCTTGAAGGCCTTGCCGCACTCCGAGCACTTGTAGGGCCGCTCGCCGGTGTGGCCCCGCTGGTGGTACCGCAGGCCTGAGGAGCCCTTGAAGGCCTTGCCGCACTCCGAGCACTGGTAGGGCCGCTCGGCCGGGGGCCCGGCCTCGGGGGCCGGAGGCTGGGGGGGTGCGGCTGCGGACGCGGCAGCCGGCGGGGCGGCGCAGGTCACCTCCGCCTCGGCCTGCACCAGCCGCTGCTCCGCCGTGTGCCCGCGCTGGTGGGCCAGCAGGCCGGCCAGCTGGCCGAAGCTGCGCTCGCAGACGGCGCACTTGAAGGGCGTCTCGTCCCCCGCGCCCGGGACGGGCGAGGGATGGGGGAGCGGGGGCGGTGGGGCTTGGTAGACGGCCTCCACCGTCTGGCCGGCCGGCGGCTGTAGCTCCTCGGCCGGCGCGGCGGCCGCCTCCTCCACCGCCAGCCCCTCCTCGCCCGCGTGGCAGCGCAGGTGCCGCTGCAGGTAGGCCGGGGAGGCGAAGGCCTTGGCGCAGAGCTGACAACGGTGGCCGCGCTGGGCGGCGTGGGTGCGGCGGTGGAGCAGCAGGTTGGAGGAGTGGGTGAAGGCCCGGCCGCAGTCGCCGCAGCGGTACGGCCGCTCGCCCGTGTGGGTGCGCTGGTGCTGCCGCAGGTTGGCGGACTGGGCGAAGGCCTTGCCGCAGGCCGCGCAGGGGTAGGGCCGGGCCCCCGTGTGGACGTGCCGGTGCCGCGAGAGGCTGGAGGAGTTCTTGAAGGCCTTGCCGCACTCCGAGCAGGCGTACGGCCTCTCGCCCGTGTGCTGGCGCAGGTGGTACTGGTAGTGCGAGGACCACTTGAAGGTCAGGCCGCACAAGCCGCAGCGGAAGGCCCGCAGGCCCGTGTGGACGCTCTGGTGGACGGCCAGCAGCGAGGCCCGCTTGAAGGCCTTGCCGCACTCCGAGCACTTGTAGGGCCGCTCGCCGGTGTGGCCCCGCTGGTGGTACAGCAGCGCCGAGGAGCCCTTGAAGGCCTTGCCGCACTCCGAGCACTTGTAGGGCCGCTCGCCCGTGTGGCTGCGCTGGTGGTGAGCCAGCCGCGACGACCACTTGAAGCTCTTGCCGCACTCCAGGCACTGGTAGGGCTGCCCGCCGGCTTGGCCCCGGGCGGGCGCTTCGCTCTCCGCCATCCCCCGATCAGGGCGGCCTCGGGACCCTTCGGACAATCGACCTGCCGACCCCTGCAGAGGAGACAGAAAAGACACAAGAGGCGAGAGAGTGAGTGAGGTGCCGTGTTAAAAGTGACCACGTCAACCTCACTTGCCCCCTTCCAACCGAGTTTCTGATTGGCTCCAAGCCCTAACTTCCAAATGATCCAATTGGCCAACACTGACGACGCCAACCTCACTTCCCCCCCCCCCGCCTTCCAACCGAGCTTCTGACTGGCTCAAACCCCCAAATTCCAAGTCAGCCAATTGGCCAACATTGATGACGCCAAGCTCACTGTCGGCACATCCGCCCAAGCGTCTGCTCGGCCCCAAGCCTTGACTTCCAAGTGACCCAAATGGCTCCGCCGACGCCGAGAATCTTGCCGCCCATATCCAAACCGGCCCCCCCAATAGCCCCAATTCACGCCCACCACCACACCCACCGCCCCTCTGCGGACCTCGCCGATCCCATCATTTTTGGAAACGGGGGGTGGGGGAAGAAACGAGGTATTGGGAGCGGTGGCGGGAGGTTAAAGGTCAACCGGCCCTGCCCCGCGGCGGGGGCGAGACGGCGGCCTCCTTCCGCTCCCCGTCTCGGAAATCGGACCGTTGCCCTCCTCGGCGCCAGGCGCACCACCAAAAGGAGCCCGAGGGGCCGATCTCCCCACGCCGTGCAGTTGGCCAACAGAGAGGGAGGCCATTTTCTCTTGACCTTGACCACTCCCTGAAGGTGGGATGGAAATAAAGATGATAAAATAGGGATGAGGTGCATTTTTCCGTTCTCCCCCCGCCTCCCCTTTGCTGTTGGGGGACTTGGAGGTGGGCATTCCCCCCTCCCCTTGAGGCAAGGCAGCAGAGGCCAAAGGGGTGGCCTGCCC
Organism: Heterodontus francisci; assembly: GCF_036365525.1. NCBI lineage: Eukaryota > Metazoa > Chordata > Chondrichthyes > Heterodontiformes > Heterodontidae > Heterodontus > Heterodontus francisci. The sequence continues at coordinate 2,902,118 of NC_090415.1, forward strand.
CTTTAAGAAGCAGATGATTTCCCCTCCCCCAGCCAATCAGCCCTCGCCCTGGGGCGCGCTCTCACCCGTCTCCAGGGCAACCAGGCGCGGGAGGGGGGGGGGGGTGGTTTCCAAGCGCGCGGCTCCCCCAACGGCTCAGCGTTCGACTCCGATTTGAATTCCAACGGCTGCGGCCCGCCGAGACCAACCGCCGCGGCTCGAGCTCCGGCTGCGTCACTGCCACTCCCAGGGCCCTCCGCGCACCCACGCACCGACGTCCTCTCCCATAGGGTCACCCGCCCACGCCCGACTCGGATAGGCCGGCCCGGCTGCCCGTCTCCCCTCCCCACCTCCACTTGTCCCGCCCCCCCCCCCCCAAGCCCACGTGGGGTACGCTAACAGCTGACCGGCCGCGGCAGGAGGGGGCGTGGCATCGGCCGACCCCTCCCCTCCAATCAGGGGCCGTCTCTCATGGCGCCTCGGCAGGCCGCGGCCCCGCTTGGCTCCAAGCGGCTGTCCCATTGGCCCGTTTAATGAATCACGAATTAAATGGTCCGATCGGCCTTTTCTTGGCTCACTTTGACCCACCATAGAGCTAAGGGAATGGTTTTACACCCCTGTCCCTGTTAAACGATCAGGGGGAAAGTTTATTCCGGGGGTGGGCAGAGCGCGACACACGCACATGGCGGCCAACCTGCGTTGCATTGTGGGATGGGATGAGGGTGGTGGGGGTGGTCCAAGCCCCCTGAACCCTGACCTCTGAATCAGTGTCCACACTATGAATGAGGGCCGGAAGGTCCGTGCCCATCCATCCTCCGTCTCCCGACGGGGAGGGAGTTGATCTGCCGTCGGGTCACGGCTCCACGGGGCCGAGACGTCCAGAATGTCAACGAGTCGCTTGGCCGCCGTGGGCGGGGGTCACGGCCCGTAAAAGGAGCCCGCATCTTGGCGCTCCTCCAAATCATGCCTCTTACCCATGCCCCATTTCCACCCCTCCGCCATCGGCGGCTGTGCCTTCCGCTGCCTGGGCTCCCCCCACCACCCCGTAGCTCCGGGATTCCCTCCGGCAACCTTGACTCTGAAATTTGAGTCCATAATCCGGGCCGACGTTCCCCCTATGCCGGTACTGAGGGAGTGCTGCACTGTTGGAGGGAGATGCATATACTCCAGGACTTGAGCTCCATAATCCAGGCCGACGCTCCCCCCGCCCCCCCCTCCATCGGTGCCAGTACGGAGGGAGCACTGCACTGTCGGAGGTGCCGTCTTTCCGGACTCGGCGTGTAACTGAGGGCCCCCCCCCACCCCCGTCTGCCCTCTCAGGCGGACATAAAAATTCCCCTTTATCCGCAGCACGTGTAACTCCCTCAAAGAACTCCAATAAATTGGTTAAACACGATTTCCCTTTCAAAAATCCCTGTTGGCTGTGCCTGCTTGCCTTGAATCTTTCTAAATGCCCTGCTATAACGTATTTAGTAATAGCTGCCTAAGCCTGACGTTAAGCTAACTGGCCCGTAGTTTCCTGCTTTCTGTCTCCCTCCCTTTTGGAATTAAGGAGTTACATTCGCTGTTCTCCAATCTAATGGAACCTTCCCCAAAACCCTGCACAGTGCCCCAAGTGTGGTCGAACCGAGGTATGCAGGCTGTCCTGGGGGGGGGGGGGGCTGAGGTGATTGTCCTCCAATGGCCATATACGCCGTCTTTTGGGACTCGCCGTGAAACCGAGGAGCCCCCGTCTGCCCTCTCAGGAGGACGTAAAAGATCCCACACGAAGGGACACGGGATTTATGCCGCAGAGCACCCTCGATCTCAGTGAATGGCGCAAGAGATTCCCGAGAGGCTGAATGGCCTCATCCTATTCCTCCGCACGTTCCTGCGATCGCAGGGGTTGCAAACCGAACTGGGTGTTGTCGAACCGCACTGGAATAATACAGGACACCGGTGTTTGTATATTACAGTTTACTGGCGATAAATACGGTGCTCTTTACATGTGCCCTCCCCCCGGCCGCTGCTCTTGTCCCTGCAAATTTTTAACCCCTTTTCAGCATTTCTCTGATTTCCCCCCCCCGCCCCCCCAGCCGCCTCGGAGGCTCCCCGTCTAGGGCCGATGTGGGTAAGGGGGAGGCGAGGGTCAAAGGTCCTTGGCATACTCGAGGCTGATGCCGGAGCAAAGCCCCCCACCGCCGCCGCTCGGCCTGTACCCGCGCTTCTCGAACAGCGCGACGGCCGCGCGGTTCGCCGCCTCGACCCTCAGCGTCACCCTCCGGCGGCCCTCGGCCCGCGCCCAGGCCTCCAGGGCGGCCAGCAGGAAGGTGGCGACCCCCGACCTCCGGTGCCAGCGGCCGACCGCCAGGCGGAGCAGCTCCACCGAGGGCGGGTCCCCTCCCCGCCCCCCCCCGTCGCGGGGGTCGAAGGCCACGCAGCCGCAGACGTCTTCTCCGTCGTGGACGGCCACCCAGAGTTGCCCGCCGGCCGGGGGCGGGAGCCGCCAGCGCCAGTGGAGGCCCACCTTGAGCAGGGCAGCCAGGAAGGCCACGGGGGCCAAGAGGGCAGCGGCGAAGGAGCTGAGGACGAAGCGGAGGGCGCTGCTGCTCACCGCCATCAGCAGCAGAGCGGCCGGGCGCGTCATGGCGTAGAGGAGCAGCCGGTTTTCCGTTTCCCGGGAGCCATCCTGTCGAGAGAGCAGACAGAGAGAGAGAGAGAGAGAGGAGGCACAATCAGAGAGTCCCTGCTGGGTCGCCACTGCACAACCCACACGCGTCCGAGGACTGGGGAAGGGCAACGTCACAGGGCGAGCGAAAAGCAGGCGCTAACTACACGGCGCCCAAAACGATCCCAGGGTTAACGGGGTTTAATTGCAAAGACGGGTTGCGCAGACTGGGCCTCTATTCCCTCGAGTGTAGAAGATTAAGGGGGAGGGGGGGGTGATTAGAAGTTTCAAACCTCTGATTGACAGAGTTTTGTTGGGTGAGGGGGTTAAGGGTTAGAGAACTGAGGCGGGGAGATGGTGTTAAGATAAGGATCAGTCAGGAGCTCGTTGAATGGCGGGATAGGATCGAGGGGGGCCGAATGGACCTCCTCCTGTTCCTGTGTAACAGGCTCAAGGGGGCTGAATGGGATCCTCCTGTTCCTGTGTAACAGACTCGAGGGGGTTGAATGGGATCCTCCTGTTGCTGTGTAAGGGCTGGCCTGGCTCCCATTATTTAATCAGAGACTCCTGACACATCCCAGAGCCCCGTGTCCCAGTTAAACAGGACGGCCCGCGGATCACTTACCTTCAACATCTCCGAGACAATCTCCCTCTCGCCTTCCTCCATCTGCCGGAAAACCAGTTTACTGATGTCCAGAAGAGGCATCTTGACCAACAGCACAGGGCGGGCGAGAGACAGAGTGTGGAGCGGAGTGAGCACAGAGTCTGCAGGAGCAGATTGCAGAGAGATTAAACCATGATACATCTGTGCTTCATGTCGAGAATAACAAGGAACCTGGGGACGGGTTACAGAATGGAATCTAATCCTGTTCAGGGTGGGTTAGAGACAGATTAACAGATATCAGGGAGTGAGTTACAGACTGGAATCTAATCCAGTTCAGGGTGGGACATACATAGAATAAGAGATACCCAGGAGTGAGTTACAGACTGGAATCTAATCGAGGAGTTCGGGAGGGTTTCTATATAGAATAACAGATACCCGGGAATGAGTTACAGACTGGAATCTAATCGAGGGGTTCGGGAGGGTTTATATATAGAATAACAGATACCCGGGAGTGAGTTACAGACTGGAATCTAATCGAGGGGTTCGGGGGTGTTTATATATAGAATAACAGATACCCGGGAGTGAGTTACAGACTGGAATCTAATCGAGGGGTTCGGGTGGGTTTATATATAGAATAACAGATACCCGGGACTGAGTTCCAGACTGGAATCTAATCGAGGGGTTCGGGGGGTTTATATATAGAATAACAGATACCCGGGAGTGAGTTACAGACTGGATTCTAATCGAGCGGTTCGGGGCGTTTATATATAGAATAACAGATACCCGGGAGTGAGTTACAGACTGGAATCTAATCGAGGGGTTCGGGGGTGTTTATATATAGAATAACAGATACCCGGGAGTGAGTTACAGACTGGAATCTAATCGAGGGGTTCGGGGGATTTATATATAGAATAACAGATACCCGGGAGTGAGTTACAGACTGGAATCTAATAGAGGGGTTCGTGGGGTTTATATATGGAATAACAGATACCCGGGAGTGAGTTACAGACGGGAATCTAATCGAGGAGATCGGGGGTTTTATATATAAAAACAGATACCCGGGAGTGAGTTACAGACTGGAATCTAATCAAGGGATTAGGGGGGTTTATATATAGAACAGCAGATACCTGGGAGTGAGTTACAGACTGGAATCTAATCGAGGGGTCCGGGGGTTTATATATAGAATAACAGATACCCGGGAGTGAGTTACAGACTGGAATCTAATCGAGGATATCGGGGGTTTATATAGAGAATAACAGATACCCGGGAGTGAGTTCCAGACTGGAATCTAATCGAGGGGTTCGGGGGGTTTATATATAGAATAACAGACACCCGGGAGTGAGTTACAGACTGGAATCTAATCGAGAGGATTGGGATGTTTATAGAGAGAATAACAGATACCCGGGAGTGAGTTACAGACTGGAATCTAATCGAGGGGTTCGGGGGTGTTTATATATAGAATAACAGATACCCGGGAGTGAGTTACAGACTGGAATCTAATCGAGGGGTTCGGGGGGTTTACATAGAGAATAACAGATACCTGGGAGTGAGTTACAGACTGGAATCTAATCGAGGGCTTCGGGGGGCATACATATAGAATAACGGATACCCGGGAGTGAGTTACAGACTGGAGTCTAATCGAGGGGTTCAGGGTGTTTATATATAGAATAACAGATACCTGGGAGTGAGTTACAGACTGGAATATAATCGAGGGGTTCGCGGGGTTTCTATATAGAATAACAGATACCCGGGAGTGAGTTACAGACTGGAATCTAATCGAGGGGTTCGCGGGGTTTATATATAGAATAACAGATACCTGGGAGTGAGTTACAGACTGGAATCTAATCGAGGGTTTCGGGGGGTTTATATATAGAATAACAGATACCCGGGAGTGAGTTACAGAATGGAATCTAATCGAGAGGATTGGGATGTTTATATATAGAATAACAGATACCCGGGAGTGAGTTACAGACTGGAATTTAATCGAGAGGATTGGGATGTTTATATATAGAATAACAGACACCCGGGAGTGAGTTACAGACTGGAATCTAATCGAGAGGATTGGGATGTTTATAGAGAGAATAACAGATACCCGGGAGTGAGTTACAGACTGGAATCTAATTGAGGAGATCGGGGGTTTATATATAGAATAACAGATACCCAGGAGTGAGTTACAGACAGGAATCTAATCGAGGGGTTCGGGGGTTGATATATACAATAACAGATACCCGGGAGTGAGTTACAGACAGGAATCTAATCGAGGAGTTCGGGGGGCATACATATAGAATAACAGATACCCGGGAGTGAGTTACAGACTGGAATCTAATCGAGGATATCGGGGGTTTATAGAGAAAATAACAGATACCCGGGAGTGAGTTACAGACTGGAATCTAATCGAGGGGTCCGGGGGTTTATATAGAGAATAACAGATACCTGGGAGTGAGTTACAGACTGGAATCTAATCGAGGGATTCGGGGTGTTTATATATAGAATAACAGATACCTGGGAGTGAGTTACAGACTGGAATCTAATCGAGGGGTTCGGGGGGTTTATATATAGAGTTAAAGATACCCAGGAATGAGTAACAGACTGGAATCTAAACGAGGAAATCGGGGGTTTACATATAGAATAACAGATACCCGGGAGTGAGTTACAGGCTGGAATCAAATCGAGGGGTTCGGGGGGTTTACATATAGAATAACAGATACCCGGAGTGAGTTACAGACTGGAATCTAATCGAGCGGTTCGGGGGGATTATATATAGAATAACAGATACCCGGGAGTGAGTTCCAGACTCGAATCTAATCGAGGGGTTCGGGGGGTTTATATACAGAATAACAGATACCTGGGAGTGAGTGACAGACTGGAATCTAATCGAGGGGTTCAGGCTGTTTATATGTAGAATAACAGATACCCGGGAGTGAGTTACAGACTGGAATATAATCGAGGGGTTCGGGGTGTTTATATATAGAATAACAGATACCTGGGAGTGAGTTACAGACTGGCATCTAATCGAGGGGTTCAGGGTGTTTCTATACAGAATAACAGATACCCGGGAGTGAGTTACAGACTGGAATCTAATCGAGGGGTTCAGGCTGTTTATATGTAGAATAACAGATACCCGGGAGTGAGTTACAGACTGGAATCTAATCGAGGGGTTCAGGGTGTTTCTATACAGAATAACAGATACCCGGGAGTGAGTTACAGACTGGAATCTAATCGAGGGGTTCGGGGTGTTTATACATAGATACCCGGGTGTCAGTTACAGACTGGAATCTAATCGAGGAGATCGGGAGTTTTATATATAGAATAACAGACACCCGGGAGTGAGTTTCAGACTGGAATCTAATCGAGGGGTTTGGGATGTTTATATATAGAATAACAGATACCCGGGGGTGAGTTACAGACTGGAATCTAATCGAGGGGTTCGGGGTGTTTATATATAGAATAACAGATACCCAGGAGTGAGTTACAGACTGGAATCTAATCGAGGGGTTCGGGGGGTTTATATATAATAAGAGATACCCGGGTGTGAGTTACAGACTGGAATCTAATCGAGGAGATCGGGAGTTTTATATATAATAAGAGATACCCGGGAGTGAGTTACAGACTGGAATCTAATCGAGGAGATCGGGAGTTTTATATATAATAAGAGATACCCGGGTGTGAGTGACAGACTGGAATCTAATCGAGGAGATCGGGAGTTTTATATATAATAAGAGATACCCGGGAGTGAGTTACAGACTGGAATCTAATCGAGGAGATCGGGGGTTTTATATATAATAAGAGATACCCGGGTGTGAGTTACAGACTGGAATCTAATCGAGGAGATCGGGAGTTTTATATATAATAAGAGATACCCGGGTGTGAGTTACAGACTGGAATCTAATCGAGGAGATCGGGAGTTTTATATATAATAAGAGATACCCGGGTGTGAGTGACAGACTGGAATCTAATCGAGGAGATCGGGAGTTTTATATATAATAAGAGATACCCGGGAGTGAGTTACAGACTGGAATCTAATCGAGGAGATCGGGGGTTTTATATATAATAAGAGATACCCGGGTGTGAGTTACAGACTGGAATCTAATCGAGGAGATCGGGGGTTTTATATATAATAAGAGATACCCGGGTGTGAGTTACAGACTGGAATCTAATCGAGGAGATCGGGAGTTTTATAGATAATAAGAGATACCCGGGTGTGAGTTACAGACTGGAATCTAATCGAGGAGATCGGGGGTTTTATATATAATAAGAGATACCCGGGTGTGAGTTACAGACTGGAATCTAATCGAGGAGATCGGGGGGTTTATATATAATAAGAGATACCCGGTTGTGAGTTACAGGCTGGAATCTAATCGAGGGGTTCGAGGGCTTTAAAAATAGAATAACTGATACCCGGGAGTGAGTTCCAGACTGGAATCTAATCGAGGGGTTCGGGGGATTTATTTATAGAATAACAGATACCCGGGGGTGAGTTACAGACTGGAATCTAATCGAGGGGTTCAGGGTGTTTATATATAGAATAACAGATACCTGGGAGTGAGTTACAGACTGGAATCTGATCGAGGGGTTCAAGGTGTTTATATCTAGAATAACAGATACCCGGGAGTGAGTTACAGACTGGAATCTAATCGAGGGGTTCAGGGTGTTTATATATAGAATAACAGATACCTGGGAGTGAGTTACAGACTGGAATCTAATCGAGGAGATCGGGGGTTTTATATATAATAAGAGATACCAGGGTGTGAGTTACAGACTGGAATCTAATCGAGGGGTTCGGGGGGTAAATATATAGAATAACAGATACCCGGGAGTGAGTTCCAGACGGGAATCTAATCGAGTTGTTCGGGGGGTTTATATATAGAATAAGAGATACCCGGGAGTGAGTTACAGACTGGAATCTAATCGAGGGGTTTGGGGGATTTATTTATAGAATAACAGATACCCGGGAGTAAATTACAGACTGGAATCTAATCCAGGGATTCAGGGGATTTATATATAGAATAACAGATACCTGGGAGTGAGTTACAGACTGGAATCTAATCGAGGGGGTTCAGTGTGTTTATATATAGAATAACAGATACCCGGGAGTGAGTTACAGACTGGAATCTAATCGAGGAGATCGGAGGTTTGTATGGTGAATAAGAGATACCCGGGATTAAGTTACAGACTGTAATCTAAACGAGGAGATCGGGGGTTTGTATAGAGAATAAGATATACCTGGGAGTGAGTTACAGACTGGAATCTAATCGAGGAGTTCAGGCGGTTGACAGATAGAATAACAGATACCCGGGAGTGAGTTTCAGACTGGAAGCTAATCGAGGGGTTCGGGGGGTTTATAGAAAGAATAACAGATACCCGGGAGTGAGTTGCAGACTGGAATCTAATCGAGGGGTTCGGGGGGTTTATAGAAAGAATAACAGATACCCGGGAGTGAGTTACAGACTGGAATCTAATCGAGGGGTTCGGGGGGTTTATATATAGAATAACAGATACCCGGGAGTGAGTTACAGACTGGAATCTAATCGAGGGGTTCGGGGTGTTTATATATAGAATAAGAGATACCCGGGAGTGAGTTACAGACTGGAATCTAATCGAGGAGATCGGGGGTTTTATATATAATAACAGATACCCGGGAGTGAGTTACAGGCTGGAATCAAATCGAGGGGTTCGGGGGGTTTACATATAGAATAAGAGATACCCGGGAGTGAGTTACAGACTGGAATCTAATCGAGGGGTTCGGGGGGTAAATATGTAGAATAACAGATACCTGGGAGTGAGTTACAGACTGGAATCTAATCGAGGGGTTCTAGGGATTTATTTATAGAATAACAGATACCCGGCAGTGAGTTACAGACTGGAATCAAATCGAGGAAATCGGGGGTTTTATATATAATAAGAGATACCCGGGTGTGAGTTACAGACTGGAATCTAATCGAGGGGTTCGCGGGGTAAATATATAGAATAACAGATCCCCAGGAGTGAGTTCCAGACTGGAATCTAATCGAGGAGATCGGGGGTTTAAAATATAATAAGAGATACCCGGGTGTGAGTTACAGACTGGAATCTGATCGAGGAGATCGGGGGTTTTATATATAAGTGATACCCGGGAGTAAGTTACAGACTGGAATCTAATCGAGGGGTTCGGGGGGTAAATATATAGAATAACAGATACCCAGGAGTGAGTTACAGACTGGAATCTAATCGAGGAGATAGGGGGGTTTATACACAGAATAACAGATACCCGGGAGTGAGTTACAGACTGGAATCGAATCGAGGATATTGGGGGTTTTTTAGAGAATAACAGATACCCGGGAGTGAGTTACAGACTGGAATCTAATCGAGGGGATCGGGGGGTTTATATATAGAATAACAGATACCTGTGAGTGAGTTACAGACTGGAATCTAATCGAGGGGATCGGGGGGTTTATATATAGAATAACAGATACCCGGGAGGGAGTTACAGACTGAAATCTAATCGAGGGGTTCGGGGGGTTTATATATAGAATAACAGATACCCGGGAGTGAGTTACAGACTGGAATCTAATCGAGGGGTTCGGGGTGTTTATATATAGAATAACAGATACCCGGGAGTGAGTTACAGACTGAAATCTAATCGAGGGGTTCGGGGGGTTTACATATAGAACAACAGATACCCGGGAGTGAGTTACAGACTGGAATCTAATCGAGGGGTTCGGGGTGTTTATATCTAGAATAAGAGATACCTGGGAGTGAGTTACAGACTGGAATCTAATCGAGGAGATCAGGGGTTTATATATAGAATAACAGATACCCGGGAGTGAGTTACAGACTGGAATCTAATCGAGGAGATTGGGGGTTTATATATCGAACACGAGATACCTGGGAGTGAGTTACAGACTGGAATTTAATCGAGGGGTTCGGGGGTGTTTATAGATAGAATAACAGATACCCGGGAGTGAGTTACAGACTGGAATCTAATCAAGAGGATTGGGATGTTTATATCTAGAATAACAGATACCCGGGAGTGAGTTACAGACTGGAATCTAATCGAGGGGTTTGGGATGTTTATATATAGAATAACAGATACCCGGGAGTGAGTTGCAGACTGGAATCTAATCGAGGAGATCAGGGGTTTATATATAGAATAACAGATACCCGGGAGTGAGTTACAGACTGGAATCTAATCGAGGAGATCGGGGGTTTATATATAGAATAACAGATACCCGGGAGTGAGTTACAGACTGGAATCTAATCGAGGAGATCGGGGGTTTATATATAGAATAACAGATACCCGGGAGTGAGTTACAGACTGGAATCTAATCGAGGAGATAAGTGGTTTTATTTATAAGAGATACCCGGGTGTGAGTTACAGACTGGAATCTAATCGAGGAGATCAGGGGTTTTATATATAATAAGAGATACCCGGGTGTGAGTTACAGACTGGAATCGAATCGAGGAGATCAGGGGTTTTATATATAATAAGAGATACCCGGGAGTGAGTTACAGACTGGAATCTAATCGAGGAGATCGGGGGTTTATATATAGAATAACAGATACCCGGGAGTGAGTTACAGACTGGAATCTAATCGAGGAGATCGGGGGTTTATATATAGAATAACAGATACCCGGGAGTGAGTTACAGACTGGAATCTAATCGAGGAGATCGGGGGTTTATATATAGAATAACAGATACCCGGGAGTGAGTTACAGACTGGAATCTAATCGAGGAGATCAGGGGTTTTATATATAATAAGAGATACCCGGGAGTGAGTTACAGACGGGAATCTAATCGAGTTGTTCGGGGGGTTTCCATATAGAATAAGAGATACCTGGGAGTGAGTTACAGACTGGAATCTAATCGAGGAGATCAGGGGTTTTATATATAATAAGAGATACCCGGGAGTGAGTTACAGACGGGAATCTAATCGAGTTGTTCGGGGGGTTTACATATAGAATAAGAGATACCTGGGAATGAGTTACAGACTGGAATCTAATCGAGGGATTCGGGGGGCATACATATAGAACAACAGATACCCGGGAGTGAGTTCCAGACTGGAATCTAATCGAGGGGTTCAGGGTGTTTATATATAGAATAACAGATACCTGGGAGTGAGTTACAGACTGGAATCTGATCGAGGGGTTCAAGGTGTTTATATCTAGAATAACAGATACCCGGGAGTGAGTTACAGACTGGAATCTAATCGAGGGGTTCAGGGTGTTTATATATAGAATAACAGATACCTGGGAGTGAGTTACAGACTGGAATCTAATCGAGGAGATCGGGGGTTTTATATATAATAAGAGATACCCGGGTGTGAGTTACAGACTGGAATCTAATCGAGGGGTTCGGGGGGTAAATATATAGAATAACAGATACCCGGGAGTGAGTTCCAGACTGGAATCTAATCGAGTTGTTCGGGGGGTTTATATATAGAATAACAGATACCTGGGAGTGAGTTACAGACTGGAATCTAATCGAGGGGTTCGGGGGATTTATTTATAGAATAACAGATACCCGGGAGTAAATTACAGACTGGAATCTAATCCAGGGATTCAGGGGATTTATATATAGAATAACAGATACCTGGGAGTGAGTTACAGACTGGAATCTAATCGAGGGGTTCAGTGTGTTTATATATAGAATAACAGATACCCGGGAGTGAGTTACAGAGTGGAATCTAATCGAGGAGATCGGAGGTTTGTATGGTGAATAAGAGATACCCGGGATTAAGTTACAGACTGTAATCTAAACGAGGAGATCGGGGGTTTGTATAGAGAATAAGATATACCTGGGAGTGAGTTACAGACTGGAATCTAATCGAGGGGTTCGGGGGGTTTATAGAAAGAATAACAGATACCCGGGAGTGAGTTACAGACTGGAATCTAATCGAGGGGTTCGGGGGGTTTATATATAGAATAACAGATACCCGGGAGTGAGTTACAGACTGGAATCTAATCGAGGAGATCGGGGGTTTTATATATAATAACAGATACCCGGGAGTGAGTTACAGGCTGGAATCAAATCGAGGGGTTCGGGGGGTTTACATATAGAATAAGAGATACCCGGGAGTGAGTTACAGACTGGAATCTAATCGAGGGGTTCGGGGGGTAAATATGTAGAATAACAGATACCTGGGAGTGAGTTACAGACTGGAATCAAATCGAGGAAATCGGGGGTTTTATATATAAGAGATACCCGGGTGTGAGTTACAGACTGGAATCTAATCGAGGGGTTCGCGGGGTAAATATATAGAATAACAGATCCCCAGGAGTGAGTTCCAGACTGGAATCTAATCGAGGAGATCGGGGGTTTAAAATATAATAAGAGATACCCGGGAGTGAGTTACAGACTGGAATCTAATCGAGGGGTTCGGGGGGTAAATATATAGAATAACAGATACCCGGGAGTGAGTTACAGACTGGAATCTAATCGAGGAGATAGGGGGGTTTATATATAGAATAAGAGATACCTGGGAGTGAGTTACAGACTGGAATCTGATCGAGGGGTTCAAGGTGTTTATATCTAGAATAACAGATACCCGGGAGTGAGTTACAGACTGGAATCTAATCGAGGGGTTCAGGGTGTTTATATATAGAATAACAGATACCTGGGAGTGAGTTACAGACTGGAATCTAATCGAGGAGATCGGGGGTTTTATATATAATAAGAGATACCAGGGTGTGAGTTACAGACTGGAATCTAATCGAGGGGTTCGGGGGGTAAATATATAGAATAACAGATACCCGGGAGTGAGTTCCAGACGGGAATCTAATCGAGTTGTTCGGGGGGTTTATATATAGAATAAGAGATACCCGGGAGTGAGTTACAGACTGGAATCTAATCGAGGGGTTTGGGGGATTTATTTATAGAATAACAGATACCCGGGAGTAAATTACAGACTGGAATCTAATCCAGGGATTCAGGGGATTTATATATAGAATAACAGATACCTGGGAGTGAGTTACAGACTGGAATCTAATCGAGGGGGTTCAGTGTGTTTATATATAGAATAACAGATACCCGGGAGTGAGTTACAGACTGGAATCTAATCGAGGAGATCGGAGGTTTGTATGGTGAATAAGAGATACCCGGGATTAAGTTACAGACTGTAATCTAAACGAGGAGATCGGGGGTTTGTATAGAGAATAAGATATACCTGGGAGTGAGTTACAGACTGGAATCTAATCGAGGAGTTCAGGCGGTTGACAGATAGAATAACAGATACCCGGGAGTGAGTTTCAGACTGGAAGCTAATCGAGGGGTTCGGGGGGTTTATAGAAAGAATAACAGATACCCGGGAGTGAGTTGCAGACTGGAATCTAATCGAGGGGTTCGGGGGGTTTATAGAAAGAATAACAGATACCCGGGAGTGAGTTACAGACTGGAATCTAATCGAGGGGTTCGGGGGGTTTATATATAGAATAACAGATACCCGGGAGTGAGTTACAGACTGGAATCTAATCGAGGGGTTCGGGGTGTTTATATATAGAATAAGAGATACCCGGGAGTGAGTTACAGACTGGAATCTAATCGAGGAGATCGGGGGTTTTATATATAATAACAGATACCCGGGAGTGAGTTACAGGCTGGAATCAAATCGAGGGGTTCGGGGGGTTTACATATAGAATAAGAGATACCCGGGAGTGAGTTACAGACTGGAATCTAATCGAGGGGTTCGGGGGGTAAATATGTAGAATAACAGATACCTGGGAGTGAGTTACAGACTGGAATCTAATCGAGGGGTTCTAGGGATTTATTTATAGAATAACAGATACCCGGCAGTGAGTTACAGACTGGAATCAAATCGAGGAAATCGGGGGTTTTATATATAATAAGAGATACCCGGGTGTGAGTTACAGACTGGAATCTAATCGAGGGGTTCGCGGGGTAAATATATAGAATAACAGATCCCCAGGAGTGAGTTCCAGACTGGAATCTAATCGAGGAGATCGGGGGTTTAAAATATAATAAGAGATACCCGGGTGTGAGTTACAGACTGGAATCTGATCGAGGAGATCGGGGGTTTTATATATAAGTGATACCCGGGAGTAAGTTACAGACTGGAATCTAATCGAGGGGTTCGGGGGGTAAATATATAGAATAACAGATACCCAGGAGTGAGTTACAGACTGGAATCTAATCGAGGAGATAGGGGGGTTTATACACAGAATAACAGATACCCGGGAGTGAGTTACAGACTGGAATCGAATCGAGGATATTGGGGGTTTTTTAGAGAATAACAGATACCCGGGAGTGAGTTACAGACTGGAATCTAATCGAGGGGATCGGGGGGTTTATATATAGAATAACAGATACCTGTGAGTGAGTTACAGACTGGAATCTAATCGAGGGGATCGGGGGGTTTATATATAGAATAACAGATACCCGGGAGGGAGTTACAGACTGAAATCTAATCGAGGGGTTCGGGGGGTTTATATATAGAATAACAGATACCCGGGAGTGAGTTACAGACTGGAATCTAATCGAGGGGTTCGGGGTGTTTATATATAGAATAACAGATACCCGGGAGTGAGTTACAGACTGAAATCTAATCGAGGGGTTCGGGGGGTTTACATATAGAACAACAGATACCCGGGAGTGAGTTACAGACTGGAATCTAATCGAGGGGTTCGGGGTGTTTATATCTAGAATAAGAGATACCTGGGAGTGAGTTACAGACTGGAATCTAATCGAGGAGATCAGGGGTTTATATATAGAATAACAGATACCCGGGAGTGAGTTACAGACTGGAATCTAATCGAGGAGATTGGGGGTTTATATATCGAACACGAGATACCTGGGAGTGAGTTACAGACTGGAATTTAATCGAGGGGTTCGGGGGTGTTTATAGATAGAATAACAGATACCCGGGAGTGAGTTACAGACTGGAATCTAATCAAGAGGATTGGGATGTTTATATCTAGAATAACAGATACCCGGGAGTGAGTTACAGACTGGAATCTAATCGAGGGGTTTGGGATGTTTATATATAGAATAACAGATACCCGGGAGTGAGTTGCAGACTGGAATCTAATCGAGGAGATCAGGGGTTTATATATAGAATAACAGATACCCGGGAGTGAGTTACAGACTGGAATCTAATCGAGGAGATCGGGGGTTTATATATAGAATAACAGATACCCGGGAGTGAGTTACAGACTGGAATCTAATCGAGGAGATCGGGGGTTTATATATAGAATAACAGATACCCGGGAGTGAGTTACAGACTGGAATCTAATCGAGGAGATAAGTGGTTTTATTTATAAGAGATACCCGGGTGTGAGTTACAGACTGGAATCTAATCGAGGAGATCAGGGGTTTTATATATAATAAGAGATACCCGGGTGTGAGTTACAGACTGGAATCGAATCGAGGAGATCAGGGGTTTTATATATAATAAGAGATACCCGGGAGTGAGTTACAGACTGGAATCTAATCGAGGAGATCGGGGGTTTATATATAGAATAACAGATACCCGGGAGTGAGTTACAGACTGGAATCTAATCGAGGAGATCGGGGGTTTATATATAGAATAACAGATACCCGGGAGTGAGTTACAGACTGGAATCTAATCGAGGAGATCGGGGGTTTATATATAGAATAACAGATACCCGGGAGTGAGTTACAGACTGGAATCTAATCGAGGAGATCAGGGGTTTTATATATAATAAGAGATACCCGGGAGTGAGTTACAGACGGGAATCTAATCGAGTTGTTCGGGGGGTTTCCATATAGAATAAGAGATACCTGGGAGTGAGTTACAGACTGGAATCTAATCGAGGAGATCAGGGGTTTTATATATAATAAGAGATACCCGGGAGTGAGTTACAGACGGGAATCTAATCGAGTTGTTCGGGGGGTTTACATATAGAATAAGAGATACCTGGGAATGAGTTACAGACTGGAATCTAATCGAGGGATTCGGGGGGCATACATATAGAACAACAGATACCCGGGAGTGAGTTCCAGACTGGAATCTAATCGAGGGGTTCAGGGTGTTTATATATAGAATAACAGATACCTGGGAGTGAGTTACAGACTGGAATCTGATCGAGGGGTTCAAGGTGTTTATATCTAGAATAACAGATACCCGGGAGTGAGTTACAGACTGGAATCTAATCGAGGGGTTCAGGGTGTTTATATATAGAATAACAGATACCTGGGAGTGAGTTACAGACTGGAATCTAATCGAGGAGATCGGGGGTTTTATATATAATAAGAGATACCCGGGTGTGAGTTACAGACTGGAATCTAATCGAGGGGTTCGGGGGGTAAATATATAGAATAACAGATACCCGGGAGTGAGTTCCAGACTGGAATCTAATCGAGTTGTTCGGGGGGTTTATATATAGAATAACAGATACCTGGGAGTGAGTTACAGACTGGAATCTAATCGAGGGGTTCGGGGGATTTATTTATAGAATAACAGATACCCGGGAGTAAATTACAGACTGGAATCTAATCCAGGGATTCAGGGGATTTATATATAGAATAACAGATACCTGGGAGTGAGTTACAGACTGGAATCTAATCGAGGGGTTCAGTGTGTTTATATATAGAATAACAGATACCCGGGAGTGAGTTACAGAGTGGAATCTAATCGAGGAGATCGGAGGTTTGTATGGTGAATAAGAGATACCCGGGATTAAGTTACAGACTGTAATCTAAACGAGGAGATCGGGGGTTTGTATAGAGAATAAGATATACCTGGGAGTGAGTTACAGACTGGAATCTAATCGAGGGGTTCGGGGGGTTTATAGAAAGAATAACAGATACCCGGGAGTGAGTTACAGACTGGAATCTAATCGAGGGGTTCGGGGGGTTTATATATAGAATAACAGATACCCGGGAGTGAGTTACAGACTGGAATCTAATCGAGGAGATCGGGGGTTTTATATATAATAACAGATACCCGGGAGTGAGTTACAGGCTGGAATCAAATCGAGGGGTTCGGGGGGTTTACATATAGAATAAGAGATACCCGGGAGTGAGTTACAGACTGGAATCTAATCGAGGGGTTCGGGGGGTAAATATGTAGAATAACAGATACCTGGGAGTGAGTTACAGACTGGAATCAAATCGAGGAAATCGGGGGTTTTATATATAAGAGATACCCGGGTGTGAGTTACAGACTGGAATCTAATCGAGGGGTTCGCGGGGTAAATATATAGAATAACAGATCCCCAGGAGTGAGTTCCAGACTGGAATCTAATCGAGGAGATCGGGGGTTTAAAATATAATAAGAGATACCCGGGAGTGAGTTACAGACTGGAATCTAATCGAGGGGTTCGGGGGGTAAATATATAGAATAACAGATACCCGGGAGTGAGTTACAGACTGGAATCTAATCGAGGAGATAGGGGGGTTTATATATAGAATAAGAGATACCTGGGAGTGAGTTACAGACTGGAATCTAATCGAGGGGTTCGGGGGGTTTCCATATAGAATAAGAGATACCTGGGAGTGAGTTACAGACTGGAATCTAATCGAGGAGATAGGGGGGTTTACATATAGAATAAGAGATACCTGGGAATGAGTGACAGACTGGAATCTAATCGAGGGATTCGGGGGGCATACATATAGAACAACAGATACCCGGGAGTGAGTTCCAGACTGGAATCTAATCGAGGGGTTCGGGGGATTTATTTATAGAATAACAGATACCCGGGGGTGAGTTACAGACTGGAATCTAATCGAGGGGTTCAGGGTGTTTATATATAGAATAACAGATACCTGGGAGTGAGTTACAGACTGGAATCTGATCGAGGGGTTCAAGGTGTTTATATCTAGAATAACAGATACCCGGGAGTGAGTTACAGACTGGAATCTAATCGAGGGGTTCAGGGTGTTTATATATAGAATAACAGATACCTGGGAGTGAGTTACAGACTGGAATCTAATCGAGGAGATCGGGGGTTTTATATATAATAAGAGATACCCGGGTGTGAGTTACAGACTGGAATCTAATCGAGGGGTTCGGGGGGTAAATATATAGAATAACAGATACCCGGGAGTGAGTTCCAGACGGGAATCTAATCGAGTTGTTCGGGGGGTTTATATATAGAATAACAGATACCTGGGAGTGAGTTACAGACTGGAATCTAATCGAGGGGTTCGGGGGATTTATTTATAGAATAACAGATACCCGGGAGTAAATTACAGACTGGAATCTAATCCAGGGATTCAGGGGATTTATATATAGAATAACAGATACCTGGGAGTGAGTTACAGACTGGAATCTAATCGAGGGGTTCAGTGTGTTTATATATAGAATAACAGATACCCGGGAGTGAGTTACAGACTGGAATCTAATCGAGGAGATCGGAGGTTTGTATGGTGAATAAGAGATACCCGGGATTAAGTTACAGACTGTAATCTAAACGAGGAGATCGGGGGTTTGTATAGAGAATAAGATATACCTGGGAGTGAGTTACAGACTGGAATCTAATCGAGGGGTTCGGGGGGTTTATAGAAAGAATAACAGATACCCGGGAGTGAGTTACAGACTGGAATCTAATCGAGGGGTTCGGGGGGTTTATATATAGAATAACAGATACCCGGGAGTGAGTTACAGACTGGAATCTAATCGAGGAGTTCGGGGTGTTTATATATAGAATAACAGATACCCGGGAGTGAGTTACAGACTGGAATCTAATCGAGGGGTTCGGGGGGTTTATATATAGAATAACAGATACCCGGGAGTGAGTTACAGACTGGAATCTAATCGAGGGGTTTGGGTGGTTTATATATAGAATAACAGATACCCAGGAGTGAGTTCCAGACTGGAATCTAATCGAGGGGTTCGGGGGGTTTATATATAGAATAACAGATACCCAGGAGTGAGTTCCAGACTGGAATCTAATCGAGGGGTTCGGGGGGTTTATATATAGAATAACAGATACCCGGGAGTGAGTTACAGACTGGAATCTAATCGAGGGGTTCAGGGTGTTTATATATAGAATAAGAGATACCCGGGAGTGAGTTACAGACTGGAATCTAATCGAGGGGTTCGGGGGGTTTACATATAGAATAAGAGATACCCGGGAGTGAGTTACAGACTGGAATCTAATCGAGGAGATAGGGGGGTTTATATATAGAATAAGAGATACCTGGGAGTCAGTTACAGACTGGAATCTAATCGAGGGGTTCGGGGGGTAAATATGTAGAATAACAGATACCTGGGAGTGAGTTACAGACTGGAATCTAATCGAGGGGTTCGGGGGGTAAATATGTAGAATAACAGATACCTGGGAGTGAGTTACAGACTGGAATCTAATCGAGGAGATAGGGGGGTTTATATATAGAATAAGAGATACCTGGGAGTGAGTTACACACTGGAATCTAATCGAGGGGTTCGGGGGGTAAATATGTAGAATAACAGATACCTGGGAGTGAGTTACAGACTGGAATCTAATCGAGGGGTTCTAGGGATTTATTTATAGAATAACAGATACCCGGCAGTGAGTTACAGACTGGAATCAAATCGAGGAGATCGGGGGTTTAAAATATAATAAGAGATACCCGGGTGTGAGTTACAGACTGGAATCTAATCGAGGGGTTCGGGGGGTAAATATATAGAATAAAAGATCCCCAGGAGTGAGTTACAGACTGGAATCTAATCGAGAGGTTCGGGGTGTTTATATATCGAATAACAGATACCCGGTAGTGAGTTACAGACTGGAATCTAATCGAGGAGTTCGGGGGGTTTATATATAGAATAACAGATACCCGGGAGTGAGTTACAGACTGGAATCTAATCGAGGAGTTCGGGGGGTTTATATATAGAATAACAGATACCCGGGAGTGAGTTACAGACTGGAATCTAATCGAGGAGTTCGGGGGGGTTTATATATAGAATAACAGATACCTGTGAGTGAGTTACAGACTGGAATCTAATCGAGGGGTTCGGGGGGTTTATATATAGAATAACAGATACCCGGGAGTGAGTTACAGACTGGAATCTAATCGAGGGGTTCGGGGGGTTTATATATAGAATAACAGATACCCGGGAGGGAGTTACAGACTGGAATCTAATTGAGGGGTTCGGGGGGTTTATGTATAGAATAACAGATACCCGGGAGTGAGTTACAGACTGGAATCTAATCGAGGGGTTCGGGGAGTTTATATCTAGAATAAGAGATACCCGGGAGTGAGTTACAGACTGGAATCTAATCGAGGGGTCCGGGTGTTTATATAGAGAATAACAGATACCCGGGAGTGAGTTACAGACTGGAATCTAATCGAGGGATTCGGGGGGCATACATATAGAATAACAGATACCCAGGAGTGAGTGACAGACCGGAATCTAATCGAGGAGATCGGAGGTTTGAACAGAGAATAAGAGATACCCGGGAGTGAGTTACAGACTGGAATCTAATCGAGGGGTCCGGGTGTTTATATAGAGAATAACAGATACCTGGGAGTGAGTTACAGACTGGAATCTAATCGAGGGGTCCGGGTGTTTATATAGAGAATAACAGATACCCGGGAGTGAGTTACAGACTGGAATCTAATCGAGGGGTTCGGGGGGTTTATATATAGAATAACAGATACCTGTGAGTGAGTTACAGACTGGAATCTAATCGAGGGGTCCGGGTGTTTATATAGAGAATAACAGATACCCGGGAGGGAGTTACAGACTGGAATCTAATCGAGGGGTTCGGGGGGTTTATATATAGAATAACAGATACCCAGGAGTGAGTGACAGACCGGAATCTAATCGAGGAGATCGGAGGTTTGAACAGAGAATAAGAGATACCCGGGAGTGAGTTGCAGACTGGAATCTAAACGAGGAGATCGGGGTGTTTACATATAGAATAACAGATACTCGGGAGTGTGTTACAGGCTGGAATCTAATCGAGGGGTTCGGGGGGCATACATATAGAATAACGGATACCCGGGAGTGAGTTACAGACTGGAATCTAAACGAGGAGATCGGGGTGTTTACATATAGAATAACAGATACTCGGGAGTGAGTTGCAGGCTGGAATCTAATCGAGGGGTTCGGGGGGTTTACATGTAGAATAACAGATACCCGGGAGTGAGTTACAGGCTGGAATCTAATCGAGGGGTTCGGGAGGTTTACATATAGAATAAGAGATACCTGGGAGTGAGTTACAGACGGGAATCTAATCGAGGGGTTCGGGGTGTTTATATATAGAATAACAGATACCCGGGAGTGAGTTACAGACTGGAATCTAATCGAGGGGTTCGGGGGGTTCATATATAGAATAACAGATACCCGGGAGTGAGTTACAGACTGGAATCTAATCGAGGGGTTCGGGGGGTTCATATATAGAATAACAGATACCCGGGAGTGAGTTACAGACTGGAATCTAATCGAGGGGTTCGGTGAGGTTTATATATAGAATAACAGATACCCGGGAGTGAGATACAGACTGGAATCTAATCGTGGGGTTCGGTGAGGTTTATATATCGAATAACAGATACCAGGGAGTGAGATACAGACTGGAATCCAATCGAGGGGTTCGGTGGGGTTTTTATATCGAAAAACAGAGACCCGGGAGTGAGTAACAGACTGATATCGAAATGAGGAGATCGGGGTTTTATATATAGAATAACAGATACCCGGGAGTCAGTCATAGACTGGAATCTAATCGAGGGGTTCGGTAGGTTTATATATAGAATAACAGATACCCGGGAGTGAGATACAGACTGGAATCTAATCGAGGGGTTTGGGGGCTTTATATATAGGATAACAGATACCCAGGAGTGAGTTACAGACAGGAATCTAATCGAGGGGTTTGGGGGCTTGATATATAGAATATCAGATACCCGGGAGTGAGGTACAGACAGGAATCTAATCGAGGGGTTTGGGGGCTTTATATATAGGATAACAGATACCCAGGTGTGAGTTACAGACTGGAATCTAATCGAGGGGTTTGGGGGCTTTATATATAGAATAACAGATACCCGGGAGTGAGTTACAGACAGGAATCTAATCGAGGGGTTTGGGGGCTTTATATATAGGATAACAGATACCCAGGTGTGAGTTACAGACTGGAATCTAATCGAGGGGTTTGGGGGCTTTATATATAGGATAACAGATACCCAGGAGTGAGTTACAGACAGGAATCTAATCGAGGGGTTTGGGGGCTTTATATATAGGATAACAGATACCCAGGTGTGAGTTACAGACTGGAATCTAATCGAGGGGTTCAGGGTGTTTATATATAGAATAAGAGATACCCGGGAGTGAGTTACAGACTGGAATCTAATCGAGGGGTTCGGTGGGGTTTTTATATAGAAAAACAGAGACCCGGGAGTGAGTAACAGACTGATATCTAAATGAGGAGATCGGGATTTTATATATAGAATAACAGATACCCGGGAGTCAGTCATAGACTGGAATCAAATCGAGGGGTTCGGTAGGTTTATATATAGAATAACAGATACCCGGGAGTGAGATACAGACTGGAATCTAATTGACGGGTTCGGGGGGGTTTATATATAGAATAACAGATACCCGGGAGTGAGATACAGACTGGAATCTAATCGCGGGGTTCGGTGAGTTTTATAAATGGAATAACAGATACCTGGGAGTGAGTTACAGACTGGAATCTAATCGAGGGGTTCGGTAGGTTTATATATAGAATAACAGATACCCGGGAGTGAGATACAGACTGGAATCTAATTGACGGGTTCGGGGGGGTTTATGTATAGAATAACAGATACCCGGGAGTGAGTTACAGACTGGAATCTAATCGAGGGGTTCGGGGGGGTTTATATATAGAATAACAGAGACCCGGGAGTGAGTTACAGACTGGAATCTAATCGAGGGGTTTGGGGGTTTATATATAGAATAACAGAGACCCGGGAGTGAGTTACAGACTGGAAGCTAATCTAGGGGTTCGGGGGGCTGTATATATAGAATAACAGATACCCGGGAGTGAGGTACAGACTGGAATCTAATCGAGGGGTTTGGGGGTTTATATATAGAATAACAGAGACCCGGGAGTGAGTTACAGACTGGAAGCTAATCTAGGGGTTCGGTGGGCTGTATATATAGAATAACAGATACCCGGGAGTGAGGTACGGACTGGAATCTAATCGAGGGGTTTGGGGGTTTATATATAGAATAACAGATACCCGGGAGTGAGTTACAGACTGGAATCTAATCGAGGGGTTCGGGTGGTTTAAATATAGAATAACAGATATTCGGTAGTGTGTTACAGACTGGAATCTAATCGAGGAGATCGGGGGGTTTACATATAGAATAACAGATACTCGGGAGTGAGTTACAGACTGGAATCTAATAGAGGAGATCGGGGGGTTTATATATAGAATAACTGATACCCGTGAATGAGTTACAGACTGGAATCTAATCGAGGAGATCGGGGGGTTTACATATAGAATAACAGATACCTGGGAGTGAGTTACAGACTGGAATCTAATCGAGGGGTTCGGGGTGTTTATATATAGAATAAGAGATACCCGGGAGTGAGTTACAGACTGGAATCTAATCGCGGGATTCGGGGGGTTTATATATAGAATAACATACCCGGGAGTGAGTTACAGACTGGAATCTAATCGAGGGGTTCGGGGGGTTTATATATAGAATAACAGATACCTGTGTGTGAGTTACAGACTGGAATCTAATCGCGGGATTCGGGGGGTTTATATATAGAATAACATACCCGGGAGTGAGGTACAGACTGGAATCTAATCGAGGGGTTCGGGGGGTTTATATATAGAATAACAGATACCTGTGTGTGAGTTACAGACTGAAATCTAATCGAGGGGTTCGGGGGGTTTATATATAGAATAACAGATACCCAGGATTGAGTTACAGACTGAAATCTAATCGAGTAGTTCGGGTGGTTTATATACAGAATAACAGATACCTGGGAGTGAGTTACAGACTGGAATCTAATCGAGGGGTTCGGGGGGTCATAGAATAACAGATACCCAGGAGTGAGTTACAGACTGCAATTTAATCGAGGGGTTCGGGGTGTCTATATATAGAATAACAGATACCCGGGAGTGAGTTACAGACTGGAATCTATTTGAGGGGTTCGGGGGGTTTATATAGAGAATAACAGATACCCGGGCGTGAGTTACAGACTGGAATCTAATCGAGGGGTTCGGTGGGTTTATATATAAGAGATAGCCGGGAGTGAATTACAGACTGGAATATAAATGAGCTCGGGGTGGGTTATTCCAATTGATTAATTAATGTCAGAGTTTGTTGATTAATTAATGTCAGAGTTTGTTGATTAATTAATGTCTCAGTTTGTTGATTAATTAATGTCAGAGTTTGTTGATTAATTAATGTCTCAGTTTGTTGATTAATTAATGTCTCAGTTTGTTGATTAATTAATGTCTCAGTTTGTTGATTAATTAATGTCAGAGTTTGTTGATTAATTAATGTCTCAGTTTGTTGATTAATTAATGTCAGAGTTTGTTGATTAATTAATGTCTCAGTTTGTTGATTAATTAATGTCTCAGTTTGTTGATTAATTAATGTCAGAGTTTGTTGATTAATTAATGTCTCAGTTTGTTGATTAATTAATGTCTCAGTTTGTTGATTAATTAATGTCTCAGTTTGTTGATTAATTAATGTCAGAGTTTGTTGATTAATTAATGTCACAGTTTGTTGATTAATTAATGTCAGAGTTTGTTGATTAATTAATGTCTCAGTTTGTTGATTAATTAATGTCAGAGTTTGTTGATTAATTAATGTCTCAGTTTGTTGATTAATTAATGTCAGAGTTTGTTGATTAATTAATGTCAGAGTTTGTTGATTAATTAATGTCTCAGTTTGTTGATTAATTAATGTCAGAGTTTGTTGATTAATTAATGTCAGAGTTTGTTGATTAATTAATGTCAGAGTTTGTTGATTAATTAATGTCAGAGCTGGTTGATTAATTAATGTCTCAGTTTGTTGATTAATTAATGTCAGAGTTTGTTGATTAATTAATGTCAGAGTTTGTTGATTAATTAATGTCAGAGTTTGTTGATTAATTAATGTCACAGCTGGTTGATTAATTAATGTCAGAGTTTGTTGATTAATTAATGTCAGAGTTTGTTGATTAATTAATGTCTCAGTTTGTTGATTAATTAATGTCAGAGTTTGTTGATTAATTAATGTCAGAGTTTGTTGATTAATTAATGTCAGAGTTTGTTGATTAATTAATGTCACAGCTGGTTGATTAATTAATGTCAGAGTTTGTTGATTAATTAATGTCTCAGTTTGTTGATTAATTAATGTCAGAGTTTGTTGATTAATTAATGTCTCAGTTTGTTGATTAATTAATGTCAGAGTTTGTTGATTAATTAATGTCAGAGTTTGTTGATTAATTAATGTCAGAGCTGGTTGATTAATTAATGTCTCAGTTTGTTGATTAATTAATGTCAGAGTTTGTTGATTAATTAATGTCAGAGTTTGTTGATTAATTAATGTCAGAGTTTGTTGATTAATTAATGTCACAGCTGGTTGATTAATTAATGTCAGAGTTTGTTGATTAATTAATGTCAGAGTTTGTTGATTAATTAATGTCTCAGTTTGTTGATTAATTAATGTCTCAGTTTGTTGATTAATTATTGTCAGAGTTTGTTGATTAATTAATGTCTCAGTTTGTTGATTAATTAATGTCTCAGTTTGTTGATTAATTATTGTCAGAGTTTGTTGATTAATTAATGTCTCAGTTTGTTGATTAATTAATGTCTCAGTTTGTTGATTAATTAATGTCTCAGTTTGTTGATTAATTAATGTCAGAGTTTGTTGATTAATTAATGTCAGAGTTTGTTGATTAATTAATGTCAGAGTTTGTTGATTAATTAATGTCTCAGTTTGTTGATTAATTAATGTCTCAGTTTGTTGATTAATTAATGTCAGAGTTTGTTGATTAATTAATGTCAGAGTTTGTTGATTAATTAATGTCAGAGTTTGTTGATTAATTAATGTCTCAGTTTGTTGATTAATTAATGTCAGAGTTTGTTGATTAATTAATGTCAGAGTTTGTTGATTAATTAATGTCAGAGTTTGTTGATTAATTAATGTCTCAGTTTGTTGATTAATTAATGTCTCAGTTTGTTGATTAATTAATGTCAGAGTTTGTTGATTAATTAATGTCTCAGTTTGTTGATTAATTAATGTCTCAGTTTGTTGATTAATTAATGTCAGAGTTTGTTGATTAATTAATGTCAGAGTTTGTTGATTAATTAATGTCAGAGTTTGTTGATTAATTAATGTCAGAGTTTGTTGATTAATTAATGTCTCAGTTTGTTGATTAATTAATGTCAGAGTTTGTTGATTAATTAATGTCAGAGTTTGTTGATTAATTAATGTCACAGCTGGTTGATTAATTAATGTCAGAGTTTGTTGATTAATTAATGTCAGAGTTTGTTGATTAATTAATGTCAGAGTTTGTTGATTAATTAATGTCAGAGCTGGTTGATTAATTAATGTCTCAGTTTGTTGATTAATTAATGTCTCAGTTTGTTGATTAATTAATGTCTCAGTTTGTTGATTAATTAATGTCAGAGTTTGTTGATTAATTAATGTCAGAGTTTGTTGATTAATTAATGTCTCAGTTTGTTGATTAATTAATGTCAGAGTTTGTTGATTAATTAATGTCAGAGTTTGTTGATTAATTAATGTCTCAGTTTGTTGATTAATTAATGTCTCAGTTTGTTGATTAATTAATGTCTCAGTTTGTTGATTAATTAATGTCAGAGTTTGTTGATTAATTAATGTCAGAGTTTGTTGATTAATTAATGTCTCAGTTTGTTGATTAATTAATGTCTCAGTTTGTTGATTAATTAATGTCAGAGTTTGTTGATTAATTAATGTCTCAGTTTGTTGATTAATTAATGTCAGAGTTTGTTGATTAATTAATGTCAGAGTTTGTTGATTAATTAATGTCTCAGTTTGTTGATTAATTAATGTCTCAGTTTGTTGATTAATTAATGTCAGAGTTTGTTGATTAATTAATGTCTCAGTTTGTTGATTAATTAATGTCAGAGTTTGTTGATTAATTAATGTCAGAGTTTGTTGATTAATTAATGTCTCAGTTTGTTGATTAATTAATGTCAGAGTTTGTTGATTAATTAATGTCTCAGTTTGTTGATTAATTAATGTCAGAGTTTGTTGATTAATTAATGTCTCAGTTTGTTGATTAATTAATGTCAGAGTTTGTTGATTAATTAATGTCAGAGTTTGTTGATTAATTAATGTCTCAGTTTGTTGATTAATTAATGTCTCAGTTTGTTGATTAATTAATGTCAGAGTTTGTTGATTAATTAATGTCTCAGTTTGTTGATTAATTAATGTCAGAGTTTGTTGATTAATTAATGTCTCAGTTTGTTGATTAATTAATGTCAGAGTTTGTTGATTAATTAATGTCTCAGTTTGTTGATTAATTAATGTCAGAGTTTGTTGATTAATTAATGTCAGAGTTTGTTGATTAATTAATGTCTCAGTTTGTTGATTAATTAATGTCTGAGTTTGTTGATTAATTAATGTCAGAGTTTGTTGATTAATTAATGTCTCAGTTTGTTGATTAATTAATGTCAGAGTTTGTTGATTAATTAATGTCAGAGTTTGTTGATTAATTAATGTGAGTTTGTTGATTAATTAATGTCTGAGTTTGTTGATTAATTAATGTCTCAGTTTGTTGATTAATTAATGTCAGAGTTTGTTGATTAATTAATGTCTCAGTTTGTTGATTAATTAATGTCAGAGTTTGTTGATTAATTAATGTCTCAGTTTGTTGATTAATTAATGTCAGAGTTTGTTGATTAATTAATGTCTCAGTTTGTTGATTAATTAATGTCAGAGTTTGTTGATTAATTAATGTCTGAGTTTGTTGATTAATTAATGTCTCAGTTTGTTGATTAATTAATGTCAGAGTTTGTTGATTAATTAATGTCTCAGTTTGTTGATTAATTAATGTCAGAGTTTGTTGATTAATTAATGTCTCAGTTTGTTGATTAATTAATGTCAGAGTTTGTTGATTAATTAATGTCTGAGTTTGTTGATTAATTAATGTCAGAGTTTGTTGATTAATTAATGTCTCAGTTTGTTGATTAATTAATGTCTCAGTTTGTTGATTAATTAATGTCAGAGTTTGTTGATTAATTAATGTCAGAGTTTGTTGATTAATTAATGTCTCAGTTTGTTGATTAATTAATGTCTCAGTTTGTTGATTAATTAATGTCTCAGTTTGTTGATTAATTAATGTCAGAGTTTGTTGATTAATTAATGTCTCAGTTTGTTGATTAATTAATGTCAGAGTTTGTTGATTAATTAATGTCTCAGTTTGTTGATTAATTAATGTCAGAGTTTGTTGATTAATTAATGTCAGAGTTTGTTGATTAATTAATGTCTCAGTTTGTTGATTAATTAATGTCAGAGTTTGTTGATTAATTAATGTCAGAGTTTGTTGATTAATTAATGTCTCAGTTTGTTGATTAATTAATGTCTCAGTTTGTTGATTAATTAATGTCAGAGTTTGTTGATTAATTAATGTCTCAGTTTGTTGATTAATTAATGTCAGAGTTTGTTGATTAATTAATGTCTCAGTTTGTTGATTAATTAATGTCTCAGTTTGTTGATTAATTAATGTCACAGCTGGTTGATTAATTAATGTCTCAGTTTGTTGATTAATTAATGTCAGAGTTTGTTGATTAATTAATGTCAGAGTTTGTTGATTAATTAATGTCACAGTTTGTTGATTAATTAATGTCACAGCTGGTTGATTAATTAATGTCTCAGTTTGTTGATTAATTAATGTCAGAGTTTGTTGATTAATTAATGTCTCAGTTTGTTGATTAATTAATGTCACAGCTGGTTGATTAATTAATGTCTCAGTTTGTTGATTAATTAATGTCAGAGTTTGTTGATTAATTAATGTCAGAGTTTGTTGATTAATTAATGTCACAGTTTGTTGATTAATTAATGTCACAGCTGGTTGATTAATTAATGTCTCAGTTTGTTGATTAATTAATGTCTCAGTTTGTTGATTAATTAATGTCAGAGTTTGTTGATTAATTAATGTCAGAGTTTGTTGATTAATTAATGTCACAGTTTGTTGATTAATTAATGTCTCAGTTTGTTGATTAATTAATGTCAGAGTTTGTTGATTAATTAATGTCTCAGTTTGTTGATTAATTAATGTCAGAGTTTGTTGATTAATTAATGTCAGAGTTTGTTGATTAATTAATGTCTCAGTTTGTTGATTAATTAATGTCTCAGTTTGTTGATTAATTAATGTCAGAGTTTGTTGATTAATTAATGTCTCAGTTTGTTGATTAATTAATGTCAGAGTTTGTTGATTAATTAATGTCACAGCTGGTTGATTAATTAATGTCTCAGTTTGTTGATTAATTAATGTCAGAGTTTGTTGATTAATTAATGTCAGAGTTTGTTGATTAATTAATGTCAGAGTTTGTTGATTAATTAATGTCTCAGTTTGTTGATTAATTAATGTCAGAGTTTGTTGATTAATTAATGTCTCAGTTTGTTGATTAATTAATGTCAGAGTTTGTTGATTAATTAATGTCAGAGTTTGTTGATTAATTAATGTCTCAGTTTGTTGATTAATTAATGTCACAGCTGGTTGATTAATTAATGTCTCAGTTTGTTGATTAATTAATGTCAGTGTTTGTTGATTAATTAATGTCTCAGTTTGTTGATTAATTAATGTCTCAGTTTGTTGATTAATTAATGTCACAGTTTGTTGATTAATTAATGTCTCAGTTTGTTGATTAATTAATGTCAGAGTTTGTTGATTAATTAATGTCAGTGTTTGTTGATTAATTAATGTCTCAGTTTGTTGATTAATTAATGTCTCAGTTTGTTGATTAATTAATGTCACAGCTGGTTGATTAATTAATGTCTCAGTTTGTTGATTAATTAATGTCAGAGTTTGTTGATTAATTAATGTCACAGTTTGTTGATTAATTAATGTCTCAGTTTGTTGATTAATTAATGTCAGAGTTTGTTGATTAATTAATGTCTCAGTTTGTTGATTAATTAATGTCAGAGTTTGTTGATTAATTAATGTCTCAGTTTGTTGATTAATTAATGTCTCAGTTTGTTGATTAATTAATGTCAGAGTTTGTTGATTAATTAATGTCAGAGTTTGTTGATTAATTAATGTCTCAGTTTGTTGATTAATTAATGTCTCAGTTTGTTGATTAATTAATGTCAGAGTTTGTTGATTAATTATTGTCAGAGTTTGTTGATTAATTAATGTCACAGTTTGTTGATTAATTAATGTCAGAGTTTGTTGATTAATTAATGTCAGAGTTTGTTGATTAATTAATGTCTCAGTTTGTTGATTAATTAATGTCAGAGTTTGTTGATTAATTAATGTCTCAGTTTGTTGATTAATTAATGTCTCAGTTTGTTGATTAATTAATGTCAGAGTTTGTTGATTAATTAATGTCTCAGTTTGTTGATTAATTAATGTCTCAGTTTGTTGATTAATTAATGTCAGAGTTTGTTGATTAATTAATGTCACAGTTTGTTGATTAATTAATGTCAGAGTTTGTTGATTAATTAATGTCTCAGTTTGTTGATTAATTAATGTCAGAGTTTGTTGATTAATTAATGTCTCAGTTTGTTGATTAATTAATGTCTCAGTTTGTTGATTAATTAATGTCAGAGTTTGTTGATTAATTAATGTCTCAGTTTGTTGATTAATTAATGTCTCAGTTTGTTGATTAATTAATGTCAGAGTTTGTTGATTAATTAATGTCTCAGTTTGTTGATTAATTAATGTCTCAGTTTGTTGATTAATTAATGTCAGAGTTTGTTGATTAATTAATGTCAGAGTTTGTTGATTAATTAATGTCTCAGTTTGTTGATTAATTAATGTCTCAGTTTGTTGATTAATTAATGTCTCAGTTTGTTGATTAATTAATGTCAGAGTTTGTTGATTAATTAATGTCACAGCTGGTTGATTAATTAATGTCACAGTTTGTTGATTAATTAATGTCACAGTTTGTTGATTAATTAATGTCAGAGTTTGTTGATTAATTAATGTCAGAGTTTGTTGATTAATTAATGTCACAGCTGGTTGATTAATTAATGTCAGAGTTTGTTGATTAATTAATGTCTCAGTTTGTTGATTAATTAATGTCTCAGTTTGTTGATTAATTAATGTCAGAGTTTGTTGATTAATTAATGTCACAGCTGGTTGATTAATTAATGTCACAGTTTGTTGATTAATTAATGTCAGAGTTTGTTGATTAATTAATGTCTCAGTTTGTTGATTAATTAATGTCTCAGTTTGTTGATTAATTAATGTCAGAGTTTGTTGATTAATTAATGTCTCAGTTTGTTGATTAATTAATGTCAGAGTTTGTTGATTAATTAATGTCTCAGTTTGTTGATTAATTAATGTCAGAGTTTGTTGATTAATTAATGTCTCAGTTTGTTGATTAATTAATGTCAGAGTTTGTTGATTAATTAATGTCTCAGTTTGTTGATTAATTAATGTCTCAGTTTGTTGATTAATTAATGTCAGAGTTTGTTGATTAATTAATGTCTCAGTTTGTTGATTAATTAATGTCTCAGTTTGTTGATTAATTAATGTCAGAGTTTGTTGATTAATTAATGTCTCAGTTTGTTGATTAATTAATGTCTCAGTTTGTTGATTAATTAATGTCAGAGTTTGTTGATTAATTAATGTCTCAGTTTGTTGATTAATTAATGTCTCAGTTTGTTGATTAATTAATGTCAGAGTTTGTTGATTAATTAATGTCTCAGTTTGTTGATTAATTAATGTCAGAGTTTGTTGATTAATTAATGTCTCAGTTTGTTGATTAATTAATGTCTCAGTTTGTTGATTAATTAATGTCAGAGTTTGTTGATTAATTAATGTCTCAGTTTGTTGATTAATTAATGTCAGAGTTTGTTGATTAATTAATGTCTCAGTTTGTTGATTAATTAATGTCTCAGTTTGTTGATTAATTAATGTCAGAGTTTGTTGATTAATTAATGTCTCAGTTTGTTGATTAATTAATGTCTCAGTTTGTTGATTAATTAATGTCAGAGTTTGTTGATTAATTAATGTCTCAGTTTGTTGATTAATTAATGTCAGAGTTTGTTGATTAATTAATGTCACAGTTTGTTGATTAATTAATGTCAGAGTTTGTTGATTAATTAATGTCTCAGTTTGTTGATTAATTAATGTCTCAGTTTGTTGATTAATTAATGTCAGAGTTTGTTGATTAATTAATGTCTCAGTTTGTTGATTAATTAATGTCAGAGTTTGTTGATTAATTAATGTCTCAGTTTGTTGATTAATTAATGTCTCAGTTTGTTGATTAATTAATGTCTCAGTTTGTTGATTAATTAATGTCAGAGTTTGTTGATTAATTAATGTCTCAGTTTGTTGATTAATTAATGTCTCAGTTTGTTGATTAATTAATGTCAGAGTTTGTTGATTAATTAATGTCTCAGTTTGTTGATTAATTAATGTCTCAGTTTGTTGATTAATTAATGTCAGAGTTTGTTGATTAATTAATGTCAGAGTTTGTTGATTAATTAATGTCTCAGTTTGTTGATTAATTAATGTCAGAGTTTGTTGATTAATTAATGTCTCAGTTTGTTGATTAATTAATGTCTCAGTTTGTTGATTAATTAATGTCAGAGTTTGTTGATTAATTAATGTCTCAGTTTGTTGATTAATTAATGTCTCAGTTTGTTGATTAATTAATGTCAGAGTTTGTTGATTAATTAATGTCTCAGTTTGTTGATTAATTAATGTCAGAGTTTGTTGATTAATTAATGTCTCAGTTTGTTGATTAATTAATGTCTCAGTTTGTTGATTAATTAATGTCAGAGTTTGTTGATTAATTAATGTCTCAGTTTGTTGATTAATTAATGTCTCAGTTTGTTGATTAATTAATGTCAGAGTTTGTTGATTAATTAATGTCTCAGTTTGTTGATTAATTAATGTCTCAGTTTGTTGATTAATTAATGTCAGAGTTTGTTGATTAATTAATGTCTCAGTTTGTTGATTAATTAATGTCAGAGTTTGTTGATTAATTAATGTCTCAGTTTGTTGATTAATTAATGTCTCAGTTTGTTGATTAATTAATGTCAGAGTTTGTTGATTAATTAATGTCTCAGTTTGTTGATTAATTAATGTCAGAGTTTGTTGATTAATTAATGTCTCAGTTTGTTGATTAATTAATGTCTCAGTTTGTTGATTAATTAATGTCAGAGTTTGTTGATTAATTAATGTCTCAGTTTGTTGATTAATTAATGTCTCAGTTTGTTGATTAATTAATGTCAGAGTTTGTTGATTAATTAATGTCACAGCTGGTTGATTAATTAATGTCACAGTTTGTTGATTAATTAATGTCACAGTTTGTTGATTAATTAATGTCACAGTTTGTTGATTAATTAATGTCTCAGTTTGTTGATTAATTAATGTCTCAGTTTGTTGATTAATTAATGTCAGAGTTTGTTGATTAATTAATGTCAGAGTTTGTTGATTAATTAATGTCTCAGTTTGTTGATTAATTAATGTCTCAGTTTGTTGATTAATTAATGTCAGAGTTTGTTGATTAATTAATGTCAGAGTTTGTTGATTAATTAATGTCTCAGTTTGTTGATTAATTAATGTCTCAGTTTGTTGATTAATTAATGTCTCAGTTTGTTGATTAATTAATGTCACAGCTGGTTGATTAATTAATGTCACAGTTTGTTGATTAATTAATGTCACAGTTTGTTGATTAATTAATGTCTCAGTTTGTTGATTAATTAATGTCTCAGTTTGTTGATTAATTAATGTCAGAGTTTGTTGATTAATTAATGTCTCAGTTTGTTGATTAATTAATGTCTCAGTTTGTTGATTAATTAATGTCACAGCTGGTTGATTAATTAATGTCACAGTTTGTTGATTAATTAATGTCACAGTTTGTTGATTAATTAATGTCAGAGTTTGTTGATTAATTAATGTCAGAGTTTGTTGATTAATTAATGTCACAGCTGGTTGATTAATTAATGTCAGAGTTTGTTGATTAATTAATGTCACAGCTGGTTGATTAATTAATGTCACAGTTTGTTGATTAATTAATGTCAGAGTTTGTTGATTAATTAATGTCACAGCTGGTTGATTAATTAATGTCACAGTTTGTTGATTAATTAATGTCAGAGTTTGTTGATTAATTAATGTCACAGCTGGTTGATTAATTAATGTCAGAGTTTGTTGATTAATTAATGTCAGAGTTTGTTGATTAATTAATGTCACAGCTGGTTGATTAATTAATGTCAGAGTTTGTTGATTAATTAATGTCTCAGTTTGTTGATTAATTAATGTCTCAGTTTGTTGATTAATTAATGTCACAGTTTGTTGATTAATTAATGTCTCAGTTTGTTGATTAATTAATGTCACAGTTTGTTGATTAATTAATGTCACAGTTTGTTGATTAATTAATGTCAGAGTTTGTTGATTAATTAATGTCACAGTTTGTTGATTAATTAATGTCACAGTTTGTTGATTAATTAATGTCAGAGTTTGTTGATTAATTAATGTCAGAGTTTGTTGATTAATTAATGTCACAGCTGGTTGATTAATTAATGTCAGAGTTTGTTGATTAATTAATGTCTCAGTTTGTTGATTAATTAATGTCTCAGTTTGTTGATTAATTAATGTCACAGTTTGTTGATTAATTAATGTCACAGTTTGTTGATTAATTAATGTCAGAGTTTGTTGATTAATTAATGTCAGAGTTTGTTGATTAATTAATGTCAGAGTTTGTTGATTAATTAATGTCTCAGTTTGTTGATTAATTAATGTCAGAGTTTGTTGATTAATTAATGTCACAGCTGGTTGATTAATTAATGTCAGAGTTTGTTGATTAATTAATGTCAGAGTTTGTTGATTAATTAATGTCAGAGTTTGTTGATTAATTAATGTCTCAGTTTGTTGATTAATTAATGTCTCAGTTTGTTGATTAATTAATGTCAGAGTTTGTTGATTAATTAATGTCAGAGTTTGTTGATTAATTAATGTCAGAGTTTGTTGATTAATTAATGTCACAGCTGGTTGATTAATTAATGTCTCAGTTTGTTGATTAATTAATGTCTCAGTTTGTTGATTAATTAATGTCAGAGTTTGTTGATTAATTAATGTCACAGTTTGTTGATTAATTAATGTCACAGCTGGTTGATTAATTAATGTCACAGCTGGTTGATTAATTAATGTCAGAGTTTGTTGATTAATTAATGTCTCAGTTTGTTGATTAATTAATGTCTCAGTTTGTTGATTAATTAATGTCAGAGTTTGTTGATTAATTAATGTCACAGCTGGTTGATTAATTAATGTCTCAGTTTGTTGATTAATTAATGTCTCAGTTTGTTGATTAATTAATGTCAGAGTTTGTTGATTAATTAATGTCACAGCTGGTTGATTAATTAATGTCACAGTTTGTTGATTAATTAATGTCACAGCTGGTTGATTAATTAATGTCACAGCTGGTTGATTAATTAATGTCAGAGTTTGTTGATTAATTAATGTCTCAGTTTGTTGATTAATTAATGTCTCAGTTTGTTGATTAATTAATGTCAGAGTTTGTTGATTAATTAATGTCACAGCTGGTTGATTAATTAATGTCAGAGTTTGTTGATTAATTAATGTCAGAGTTTGTTGATTAATTAATGTCAGAGTTTGTTGATTAATTAATGTCACAGCTGGTTGATTAATTAATGTCTCAGTTTGTTGATTAATTAATGTCTCAGTTTGTTGATTAATTAATGTCAGAGTTTGTTGATTAATTAATGTCACAGTTTGTTGATTAATTAATGTCACAGCTGGTTGATTAATTAATGTCACAGCTGGTTGATTAATTAATGTCAGAGTTTGTTGATTAATTAATGTCTCAGTTTGTTGATTAATTAATGTCTCAGTTTGTTGATTAATTAATGTCAGAGTTTGTTGATTAATTAATGTCACAGCTGGTTGATTAATTAATGTCACAGTTTGTTGATTAATTAATGTCAGAGTTTGTTGATTAATTAATGTCACAGCTGGTTGATTAATTAATGTCTCAGTTTGTTGATTAATTAATGTCAGAGTTTGTTGATTAATTAATGTCTCAGTTTGTTGATTAATTAATGTCAGAGTTTGTTGATTAATTAATGTCTCAGTTTGTTGATTAATTAATGTCTCAGTTTGTTGATTAATTAATGTCAGAGTTTGTTGATTAATTAATGTCACAGCTGGTTGATTAATTAATGTCTCAGTTTGTTGATTAATTAATGTCTCAGTTTGTTGATTAATTAATGTCTCAGTTTGTTGATTAATTAATGTCTCAGTTTGTTGATTAATTAATGTCAGAGTTTGTTGATTAATTAATGTCTCAGTTTGTTGATTAATTAATGTCTCAGTTTGTTGATTAATTAATGTCAGAGTTTGTTGATTAATTAATGTCACAGCTGGTTGATTAATTAATGTCAGAGTTTGTTGATTAATTAATGTCAGAGTTTGTTGATTAATTAATGTCAGAGTTTGTTGATTAATTAATGTCAGAGTTTGTTGATTAATTAATGTCAGAGTTTGTTGATTAATTAATGTCTCAGTTTGTTGATTAATTAATGTCAGAGTTTGTTGATTAATTAATGTCACAGCTGGTTGATTAATTAATGTCAGAGTTTGTTGATTAATTAATGTCAGAGTTTGTTGATTAATTAATGTCAGAGTTTGTTGATTAATTAATGTCTCAGTTTGTTGATTAATTAATGTCTCAGTTTGTTGATTAATTAATGTCAGAGTTTGTTGATTAATTAATGTCAGAGTTTGTTGATTAATTAATGTCAGAGTTTGTTGATTAATTAATGTCAGAGTTTGTTGATTAATTAATGTCACAGCTGGTTGATTAATTAATGTCTCAGTTTGTTGATTAATTAATGTCTCAGTTTGTTGATTAATTAATGTCAGAGTTTGTTGATTAATTAATGTCTCAGTTTGTTGATTAATTAATGTCTCAGTTTGTTGATTAATTAATGTCTCAGTTTGTTGATTAATTAATGTCAGAGTTTGTTGATTAATTAATGTCACAGCTGGTTGATTAATTAATGTCTCAGTTTGTTGATTAATTAATGTCAGAGTTTGTTGATTAATTAATGTCTCAGTTTGTTGATTAATTAATGTCTCAGTTTGTTGATTAATTAATGTCTCAGTTTGTTGATTAATTAATGTCAGAGTTTGTTGATTAATTAATGTCTCAGTTTGTTGATTAATTAATGTCTCAGTTTGTTGATTAATTAATGTCAGAGTTTGTTGATTAATTAATGTCACAGCTGGTTGATTAATTAATGTCAGAGTTTGTTGATTAATTAATGTCAGAGTTTGTTGATTAATTAATGTCAGAGTTTGTTGATTAAT
Source organism: Heterodontus francisci (assembly GCF_036365525.1). Classification (NCBI taxonomy): domain Eukaryota; kingdom Metazoa; phylum Chordata; class Chondrichthyes; order Heterodontiformes; family Heterodontidae; genus Heterodontus; species Heterodontus francisci. The sequence goes on from NC_090415.1 coordinate 2,939,701, forward strand.
TAATGTCAGAGTTTGTTGATTAATTAATGTCTCAGTTTGTTGATTAATTAATGTCAGAGTTTGTTGATTAATTAATGTCACAGCTGGTTGATTAATTAATGTCAGAGTTTGTTGATTAATTAATGTCAGAGTTTGTTGATTAATTAATGTCAGAGTTTGTTGATTAATTAATGTCTCAGTTTGTTGATTAATTAATGTCTCAGTTTGTTGATTAATTAATGTCAGAGTTTGTTGATTAATTAATGTCAGAGTTTGTTGATTAATTAATGTCAGAGTTTGTTGATTAATTAATGTCACAGCTGGTTGATTAATTAATGTCTCAGTTTGTTGATTAATTAATGTCTCAGTTTGTTGATTAATTAATGTCAGAGTTTGTTGATTAATTAATGTCACAGTTTGTTGATTAATTAATGTCACAGCTGGTTGATTAATTAATGTCACAGCTGGTTGATTAATTAATGTCAGAGTTTGTTGATTAATTAATGTCTCAGTTTGTTGATTAATTAATGTCTCAGTTTGTTGATTAATTAATGTCAGAGTTTGTTGATTAATTAATGTCACAGCTGGTTGATTAATTAATGTCAGAGTTTGTTGATTAATTAATGTCTCAGTTTGTTGATTAATTAATGTCACAGTTTGTTGATTAATTAATGTCTCAGTTTGTTGATTAATTAATGTCACAGTTTGTTGATTAATTAATGTCACAGTTTGTTGATTAATTAATGTCAGAGTTTGTTGATTAATTAATGTCTCAGTTTGTTGATTAATTAATGTCACAGTTTGTTGATTAATTAATGTCTCAGTTTGTTGATTAATTAATGTCTCAGTTTGTTGATTAATTAATGTCAGAGTTTGTTGATTAATTAATGTCAGAGTTTGTTGATTAATTAATGTCTCAGTTTGTTGATTAATTAATGTCTCAGTTTGTTGATTAATTAATGTCACAGTTTGTTGATTAATTAATGTCTCAGTTTGTTGATTAATTAATGTCTCAGTTTGTTGATTAATTAATGTCACAGTTTGTTGATTAATTAATGTCAGAGTTTGTTGATTAATTAATGTCTCAGTTTGTTGATTAATTAATGTCTCAGTTTGTTGATTAATTAATGTCAGAGTTTGTTGATTAATTAATGTCAGAGTTTGTTGATTAATTAATGTCAGAGTTTGTTGATTAATTAATGTCAGAGTTTGTTGATTAATTAATGTCTCAGTTTGTTGATTAATTAATGTCTCAGTTTGTTGATTAATTAATGTCACAGTTTGTTGATTAATTAATGTCTCAGTTTGTTGATTAATTAATGTCACAGTTTGTTGATTAATTAATGTCTCAGTTTGTTGATTAATTAATGTCTCAGTTTGTTGATTAATTAATGTCAGAGTTTGTTGATTAATTAATGTCAGAGTTTGTTGATTAATTAATGTCTCAGTTTGTTGATTAATTAATGTCAGAGTTTGTTGATTAATTAATGTCACAGTTTGTTGATTAATTAATGTCTCAGTTTGTTGATTAATTAATGTCAGAGTTTGTTGATTAATTAATGTCTCAGTTTGTTGATTAATTAATGTCACAGCTGGTTGATTAATTAATGTCAGAGTTTGTTGATTAATTAATGTCTCAGTTTGTTGATTAATTAATGTCAGAGTTTGTTGATTAATTAATGTCAGAGTTTGTTGATTAATTAATGTCAGAGTTTGTTGATTAATTAATGTCTCAGTTTGTTGATTAATTAATGTCACAGCTGGTTGATTAATTAATGTCTCAGTTTGTTGATTAATTAATGTCACAGCTGGTTGATTAATTAATGTCTCAGTTTGTTGATTAATTAATGTCTCAGTTTGTTGATTAATTAATGTCAGAGTTTGTTGATTAATTAATGTCAGAGTTTGTTGATTAATTAATGTCTCAGTTTGTTGATTAATTAATGTCAGAGTTTGTTGATTAATTAATGTCTCAGTTTGTTGATTAATTAATGTCTCAGTTTGTTGATTAATTAATGTCAGAGTTTGTTGATTAATTAATGTCTCAGTTTGTTGATTAATTAATGTCTCAGTTTGTTGATTAATTAATGTCTCAGTTTGTTGATTAATTAATGTCAGAGTTTGTTGATTAATTAATGTCAGAGTTTGTTGATTAATTAATGTCTCAGTTTGTTGATTAATTAATGTCAGAGTTTGTTGATTAATTAATGTCACAGTTTGTTGATTAATTAATGTCTCAGTTTGTTGATTAATTAATGTCAGAGTTTGTTGATTAATTAATGTCTCAGTTTGTTGATTAATTAATGTCAGAGTTTGTTGATTAATTAATGTCAGAGTTTGTTGATTAATTAATGTCTCAGTTTGTTGATTAATTAATGTCTCAGTTTGTTGATTAATTAATGTCAGAGTTTGTTGATTAATTAATGTCTCAGTTTGTTGATTAATTAATGTCAGAGTTTGTTGATTAATTAATGTCTCAGTTTGTTGATTAATTAATGTCAGAGTTTGTTGATTAATTAATGTCTCAGTTTGTTGATTAATTAATGTCTCAGTTTGTTGATTAATTAATGTCAGAGTTTGTTGATTAATTAATGTCTCAGTTTGTTGATTAATTAATGTCAGAGTTTGTTGATTAATTAATGTCACAGCTGGTTGATTAATTAATGTCAGAGTTTGTTGATTAATTAATGTCTCAGTTTGTTGATTAATTAATGTCTCAGTTTGTTGATTAATTAATGTCAGAGTTTGTTGATTAATTAATGTCAGAGTTTGTTGATTAATTAATGTCAGAGTTTGTTGATTAATTAATGTCTCAGTTTGTTGATTAATTAATGTCAGAGTTTGTTGATTAATTAATGTCTCAGTTTGTTGATTAATTAATGTCTCAGTTTGTTGATTAATTAATGTCAGAGTTTGTTGATTAATTAATGTCTCAGTTTGTTGATTAATTAATGTCTCAGTTTGTTGATTAATTAATGTCAGAGTTTGTTGATTAATTAATGTCTCAGTTTGTTGATTAATTAATGTCAGAGTTTGTTGATTAATTAATGTCTCAGTTTGTTGATTAATTAATGTCAGAGTTTGTTGATTAATTAATGTCAGAGTTTGTTGATTAATTAATGTCTCAGTTTGTTGATTAATTAATGTCAGAGTTTGTTGATTAATTAATGTCAGTGTTTGTTGATTAATTAATGTCAGAGTTTGTTGATTAATTAATGTCTCAGTTTGTTGATTAATTAATGTCAGAGTTTGTTGATTAATTAATGTCTCAGTTTGTTGATTAATTAATGTCAGAGTTTGTTGATTAATTAATGTCAGTGTTTGTTGATTAATTAATGTCAGAGTTTGTTGATTAATTAATGTCTCAGTTTGTTGATTAATTAATGTCAGTGTTTGTTGATTAATTAATGTCAGAGTTTGTTGATTAATTAATGTCTCAGTTTGTTGATTAATTAATGTCAGAGTTTGTTGATTAATTAATGTCTCAGTTTGTTGATTAATTAATGTCAGTGTTTGTTGATTAATTAATGTCAGAGTTTGTTGATTAATTAATGTCTCAGTTTGTTGATTAATTAATGTCAGAGTTTGTTGATTAATTAATGTCTCAGTTTGTTGATTAATTAATGTCAGAGTTTGTTGATTAATTAATGTCTCAGTTTGTTGATTAATTAATGTCTCAGTTTGTTGATTAATTAATGTCAGAGTTTGTTGATTAATTAATGTCTCAGTTTGTTGATTAATTAATGTCTCAGTTTGTTGATTAATTAATGTCAGTGTTTGTTGATTAATTAATGTCAGAGTTTGTTGATTAATTAATGTCTCAGTTTGTTGATTAATTAATGTCTCAGTTTGTTGATTAATTAATGTCAGAGTTTGTTGATTAATTAATGTCTCAGTTTGTTGATTAATTAATGTCTCAGTTTGTTGATTAATTAATGTCAGTGTTTGTTGATTAATTAATGTCAGAGTTTGTTGATTAATTAATGTCTCAGTTTGTTGATTAATTAATGTCTCAGTTTGTTGATTAATTAATGTCAGAGTTTGTTGATTAATTAATGTCTCAGTTTGTTGATTAATTAATGTCAGAGTTTGTTGATTAATTAATGTCTCAGTTTGTTGATTAATTAATGTCTCAGTTTGTTGATTAATTAATGTCAGAGTTTGTTGATTAATTAATGTCTCAGTTTGTTGATTAATTAATGTCAGAGTTTGTTGATTAATTAATGTCTCAGTTTGTTGATTAATTAATGTCAGAGTTTGTTGATTAATTAATGTCTCAGTTTGTTGATTAATTAATGTCTCAGTTTGTTGATTAATTAATGTCAGAGTTTGTTGATTAATTAATGTCTCAGTTTGTTGATTAATTAATGTCAGAGTTTGTTGATTAATTAATGTCTCAGTTTGTTGATTAATTAATGTCAGAGTTTGTTGATTAATTAATGTCTCAGTTTGTTGATTAATTAATGTCTCAGTTTGTTGATTAATTAATGTCAGAGTTTGTTGATTAATTAATGTCTCAGTTTGTTGATTAATTAATGTCACAGCTGGTTGATTAATTAATGTCAGAGTTTGTTGATTAATTAATGTCTCAGTTTGTTGATTAATTAATGTCACAGCTGGTTGATTAATTAATGTCTCAGTTTGTTGATTAATTAATGTCTCAGTTTGTTGATTAATTAATGTCTCAGTTTGTTGATTAATTAATGTCACAGCTGGTTGATTAATTAATGTCTCAGTTTGTTGATTAATTAATGTCTCAGTTTGTTGATTAATTAATGTCTCAGTTTGTTGATTAATTAATGTCTCAGTTTGTTGATTAATTAATGTCTCAGTTTGTTGATTAATTAATGTCACAGCTGGTTGATTAATTAATGTCTCAGTTTGTTGATTAATTAATGTCTCAGTTTGTTGATTAATTAATGTCTCAGTTTGTTGATTAATTAATGTCTCAGTTTGTTGATTAATTAATGTCTCAGTTTGTTGATTAATTAATGTCTCAGTTTGTTGATTAATTAATGTCTCAGTTTGTTGATTAATTAATGTCACAGCTGGTTGATTAATTAATGTCTCAGTTTGTTGATTAATTAATGTCTCAGTTTGTTGATTAATTAATGTCTCAGTTTGTTGATTAATTAATGTCTCAGTTTGTTGATTAATTAATGTCTCAGTTTGTTGATTAATTAATGTCACAGCTGGTTGATTAATTAATGTCTCAGTTTGTTGATTAATTAATGTCTCAGTTTGTTGATTAATTAATGTCTCAGTTTGTTGATTAATTAATGTCTCAGTTTGTTGATTAATTAATGTCACAGCTGGTTGATTAATTAATGTCAGAGTTTGTTGATTAATTAATGTCTCAGTTTGTTGATTAATTAATGTCACAGCTGGTTGATTAATTAATGTCTCAGTTTGTTGATTAATTAATGTCTCAGTTTGTTGATTAATTAATGTCTCAGTTTGTTGATTAATTAATGTCTCAGTTTGTTGATTAATTAATGTCAGAGTTTGTTGATTAATTAATGTCTCAGTTTGTTGATTAATTAATGTCACAGCTGGTTGATTAATTAATGTCAGAGTTTGTTGATTAATTAATGTCTCAGTTTGTTGATTAATTAATGTCACAGCTGGTTGATTAATTAATGTCTCAGTTTGTTGATTAATTAATGTCTCAGTTTGTTGATTAATTAATGTCTCAGTTTGTTGATTAATTAATGTCACAGCTGGTTGATTAATTAATGTCAGAGTTTGTTGATTAATTAATGTCTCAGTTTGTTGATTAATTAATGTCACAGCTGGTTGATTAATTAATGTCTCAGTTTGTTGATTAATTAATGTCTCAGTTTGTTGATTAATTAATGTCTCAGTTTGTTGATTAATTAATGTCTCAGTTTGTTGATTAATTAATGTCTCAGTTTGTTGATTAATTAATGTCTCAGTTTGTTGATTAATTAATGTCAGAGTTTGTTGATTAATTAATGTCAGAGTTTGTTGATTAATTAATGTCTCAGTTTGTTGATTAATTAATGTCTCAGTTTGTTGATTAATTAATGTCTCAGTTTGTTGATTAATTAATGTCACAGCTGGTTGATTAATTAATGTCTCAGTTTGTTGATTAATTAATGTCAGAGTTTGTTGATTAATTAATGTCAGAGTTTGTTGATTAATTAATGTCAGAGTTTGTTGATTAATTAATGTCAGAGTTTGTTGATTAATTAATGTCTCAGTTTGTTGATTAATTAATGTCAGAGTTTGTTGATTAATTAATGTCTCAGTTTGTTGATTAATTAATGTCTCAGTTTGTTGATTAATTAATGTCAGAGTTTGTTGATTAATTAATGTCTCAGTTTGTTGATTAATTAATGTCAGAGTTTGTTGATTAATTAATGTCTCAGTTTGTTGATTAATTAATGTCAGAGTTTGTTGATTAATTAATGTCAGTGTTTGTTGATTAATTAATGTCAGAGTTTGTTGATTAATTAATGTCTCAGTTTGTTGATTAATTAATGTCAGTGTTTGTTGATTAATTAATGTCAGAGTTTGTTGATTAATTAATGTCTCAGTTTGTTGATTAATTAATGTCAGAGTTTGTTGATTAATTAATGTCTCAGTTTGTTGATTAATTAATGTCAGTGTTTGTTGATTAATTAATGTCAGAGTTTGTTGATTAATTAATGTCTCAGTTTGTTGATTAATTAATGTCAGAGTTTGTTGATTAATTAATGTCTCAGTTTGTTGATTAATTAATGTCAGAGTTTGTTGATTAATTAATGTCTCAGTTTGTTGATTAATTAATGTCTCAGTTTGTTGATTAATTAATGTCAGAGTTTGTTGATTAATTAATGTCTCAGTTTGTTGATTAATTAATGTCTCAGTTTGTTGATTAATTAATGTCAGTGTTTGTTGATTAATTAATGTCAGAGTTTGTTGATTAATTAATGTCTCAGTTTGTTGATTAATTAATGTCTCAGTTTGTTGATTAATTAATGTCAGAGTTTGTTGATTAATTAATGTCTCAGTTTGTTGATTAATTAATGTCTCAGTTTGTTGATTAATTAATGTCAGTGTTTGTTGATTAATTAATGTCAGAGTTTGTTGATTAATTAATGTCTCAGTTTGTTGATTAATTAATGTCTCAGTTTGTTGATTAATTAATGTCAGAGTTTGTTGATTAATTAATGTCTCAGTTTGTTGATTAATTAATGTCAGAGTTTGTTGATTAATTAATGTCTCAGTTTGTTGATTAATTAATGTCTCAGTTTGTTGATTAATTAATGTCAGAGTTTGTTGATTAATTAATGTCTCAGTTTGTTGATTAATTAATGTCAGAGTTTGTTGATTAATTAATGTCTCAGTTTGTTGATTAATTAATGTCAGAGTTTGTTGATTAATTAATGTCTCAGTTTGTTGATTAATTAATGTCTCAGTTTGTTGATTAATTAATGTCAGAGTTTGTTGATTAATTAATGTCTCAGTTTGTTGATTAATTAATGTCAGAGTTTGTTGATTAATTAATGTCTCAGTTTGTTGATTAATTAATGTCAGAGTTTGTTGATTAATTAATGTCTCAGTTTGTTGATTAATTAATGTCTCAGTTTGTTGATTAATTAATGTCAGTGTTTGTTGATTAATTAATGTCAGAGTTTGTTGATTAATTAATGTCTCAGTTTGTAGATTAATTAATGTCAGAGTTTGTTGATTAATTAATGTCTCAGTTTGTTGATTAATTAATGTCTCAGTTTGTTGATTATTTAATGTCAGAGTTTGTTGATTAATTAATGTCTCAGTTTGTTGATTAATTAATGTCTCAGTTTGTTGATTAATTAATGTCAGAGTTTGTTGATTAATTAATGTCTCAGTTTGTTGATTAATTAATGTCAGAGTTTGTTGATTAATTAATGTCTCAGTTTGTTGATTATTTAATGTCAGAGTTTGTTGATTAATTAATGTCTCAGTTTGTTGATTAATTAATGTCTCAGTTTGTTGATTATTTAATGTCAGAGTTTGTTGATTAATTAATGTCTCAGTTTGTTGATTAATTAATGTCAGAGTTTGTTGATTAATTAATGTCAGTGTTTGTTGATTAATTAATGTCTCAGTTTGTTGATTAATTAATGTCTCAGTTTGTTGATTATTTAATGTCAGAGTTTGTTGATTAATTAATGTCTCAGTTTGTTGATTAATTAATGTCAGAGTTTGTTGATTAATTAATGTCTCAGTTTGTTGATTATTTAATGTCAGAGTTTGTTGATTAATTAATGTCAGAGTTTGTTGATTAATTAATGTCTCAGTTTGTTGATTAATTAATGTCAGAGTTTGTTGATTAATTAATGTCTCAGTTTGTTGATTATTTAATGTCAGAGTTTGTTGATTAATTAATGTCAGAGTTTGTTGATTAATTAATGTCTCAGTTTGTTGATTAATTAATGTCAGAGTTTGTTGATTAATTAATGTCACAGTTTGTTGATTAATTAATGTCTCAGTTTGTTGATTAATTAATGTCAGAGTTTGTTGATTAATTAATGTCTCAGTTTGTTGATTATTTAATGTCAGAGTTTGTTGATTAATTAATGTCAGAGTTTGTTGATTAATTAATGTCTCAGTTTGTTGATTAATTAATGTCAGAGTTTGTTGATTAATTAATGTCACAGTTTGTTGATTAATTAATGTCTCAGTTTGTTGATTAATTAATGTCAGAGTTTGTTGATTAATTAATGTCTCAGTTTGTTGATTAATTAATGTCTCAGTTTGTTGATTATTTAATGTCAGAGTTTGTTGATTAATTAATGTCTCAGTTTGTTGATTAATTAATGTCAGAGTTTGTTGATTAATTAATGTCAGAGTTTGTTGATTAATTAATGTCTCAGTTTGTTGATTAATTAATGTCAGAGTTTGTTGATTAATTAATGTCAGAGTTTGTTGATTAATTAATGTCTCAGTTTGTTGATTATTTAATGTCAGAGTTTGTTGATTAATTAATGTCTCAGTTTGTTGATTAATTAATGTCAGAGTTTGTTGATTAATTAATGTCAGAGTTTGTTGATTAATTAATGTCTCAGTTTGTTGATTAATTAATGTCAGAGTTTGTTGATTAATTAATGTCTCAGTTTGTTGATTAATTAATGTCTCAGTTTGTTGATTAATTAATGTCAGAGTTTGTTGATTAATTAATGTCAGAGTTTGTTGATTAATTAATGTCTCAGTTTGTTGATTAATTAATGTCAGAGTTTGTTGATTAATTAATGTCTCAGTTTGTTGATTAATTAATGTCTCAGTTTGTTGATTATTTAATGTCAGAGTTTGTTGATTAATTAATGTCAGAGTTTGTTGATTAATTAATGTCAGAGTTTGTTGATTAATTAATGTCTCAGTTTGTTGATTAATTAATGTCAGAGTTTGTTGATTAATTAATGTCTCAGTTTGTTGATTAATTAATGTCTCAGTTTGTTGATTATTTAATGTCAGAGTTTGTTGATTAATTAATGTCTCAGTTTGTTGATTAATTAATGTCAGAGTTTGTTGATTAATTAATGTCTCAGTTTGTTGATTATTTAATGTCAGAGTTTGTTGATTAATTAATGTCTCAGTTTGTTGATTAATTAATGTCTCAGTTTGTTGATTATTTAATGTCAGAGTTTGTTGATTAATTAATGTCTCAGTTTGTTGATTATTTAATGTCAGAGTTTGTTGATTAATTAATGTCTCAGTTTGTTGATTAATTAATGTCAGAGTTTGTTGATTAATTAATGTCTCAGTTGATTCCATGAGGATTTGCTCTGCACAGGGACTGTTTTCAAGGCCCTGTCCCTGCAGCCTCTCTCACTCCCCCCATTCACTCACCGATCCTCCTCCCTCGCTGTCCCGCCGCCGACTGAGCTGCGGCGCCGGGGTCTCTGAGGGTCATAGAGGGGGCGTGGCTAGAGCAATGGGCGGGGCCAGATCGAGTTACGTCATCGTGCCGGGGAGGGGGCGGGGCCAGACTGGACGCACCGATTGACCCTGTCTGGTGGCAGCTTGTCATGAAGAGAACCAGTCGCCATTACCTGCTTCGCAACCGAATCGAGCCTCCAACCCACCGGGAAAAAACAATCCGAATTGGAGTACTGAGATGAAGGGCCGTCTTTGAACGGCTCCTTCCTCCTCCTTGCACCGATCCTTTCCGCCGATTGGAGTCCCAACCTCTACAGCTAATGGATCAATCCTTTCCCTGCTGGCCAACAGCGGCAGTGGACTAGACCACTGCAAACAGAAGGGGGGTGGGGGGGGGGGGAAATTGTCCCTGTGGCTCCCCCGGAAGTGCATCACTGCCGTGGAACAGTGAACCGCCTCTGTGATTATTTGACCGCCGCCATCTTTAATCCTGGCAGCTGCCTGAGCGTGGGCAGACCCTGATGGTCCACGGGAATAGGATACGTTTGCGCATGTGCCAGTGCAGCGCCGCCACCTCGTGGTTGCCAGTGGACAAAGCTGCAAATCGGAGTGAATGTGAGGTGGTGAGCAGGGCAGTAACTGCAGTGTGTCAGGGACACCAGCAGATGGAGATGGTGAGAGGGGAGACAGTAACTGCAGTGAGAGAGGGATACCAGCAGATGGAGATGGTGAGAGGGGGTACAATAACTGCAGTGAGACAGGGACACCAGCAGATGGAGATGGTGAGAGGGGTGACCGTAACTGCAGTGAGAGAGGGACACCAGCAGATGGAGATGGTGAGAGGGGGTACAATAACTGCAGTGAGACAGGGACACCAGCAGATGGAGATGGTGAGAGGGGTGACCGTAACTGCAGTGAGAGAGGGACACCAGCAGATGGAGATGGTGAGAGGGGTGACCGTCACTGCAGTGAGAGAGGGATACCAGCAGATGGAGATGGTGAGAGAGGGACAGTCGCTGCAGTAAGACAGGGACACCAGCAGATGGAGATGGTGAGAGAGGGTACAATAACTGCAGTGAGACAGGGACACCAGCAGATGGAGATGGTGAGAGGGGAGACAGTAACTGCAGTGAGACAGGGATACCAGCAGATGGAGATGGTGAGAGGGGAGACAGTAACTGCAGTGAGACAGGGACACCAGCAGATGGAGATGGTGAGAGGGGGACAGTAACTGCAGTGAGAGAGGGACACCAGCAGATGGAGATGGTGAGAGGGGAGACAGTAACTGCAGTGAGAGAGGGACACCAGCAGATGGAGATGGTGAGAGGGGGACAGTAACTGCAGTGAGAGAGGGACACCAGCAGATGGAGATGGTGAGAGGGGGACAGTAACTGCAGTGAGACAGGGACACCAGCAGATGGAGATGGTGAGAGGGGGACAGTAACTGCAGTGAGACAGGGACACCAGCAGATGGAGATGGTGAGAGGGGGACAGTAACTGCAGTGAGAGAGGGACACCAGCAGATGGAGATGGTGAGAGGGGGACAGTAACTGCAGTGAGACAGGGACACCAGCAGATGGAGATGGTGAGAGGGGGACAGTAACTGCAGTGAGACAGGGACACCAGCAGATGGAGATGCTGAGCCATTGCTGATGGCAGATTCTGTGTTACTGAGAGTTTGAAAGTTTCCCAAAGTTTGAGGAGTTTACTTTCTGTAAACTTGAGATGCTGAATGAAATAATTTCAAGTCAATTTGTGTTAAATGGCTATCTTCCTACTATGTGAACACTTGTAACATTAAACTGGTTCCTGTTTGGAAAAGTATTTTTAGTGATGAAAGATAATTTATAAATAAAACAACAGCATCAAATTAAACTCAAACAATCATTTACAAATAAAAACTCTCTAAATAAGTTGTGTTGAGTTCTTCATCACTAACGTTATGACATCTCTCTCTCTCTCTCACTTCTCTTTCTATGCTGGTATCTTCTGTAATATAACTCAGAGTAATTGAAGTTTTGATCCGATTGTCTTTTGAAAGTTAATTTTGAATCAGCTTTCAGAAACCTGTCAGTGAATTTCACACCAGAATAACTCCCTGCCTAATTGTTTCTCCCCTCTGCTAGTGTAAACAGTCTCTTCTCACGTCTCCAAACTGAGGGAAAGATTTTGAATACAATTAATTTCTCCAGGACAGCAACTGCAGAGGAGCTGAAACCTCCTGAATGTGGACAAGCAATGAACAAAAATCCCTCTGAATCCCCCAGGAGAGCAGAGGAAAATAACAGTCAGGAAGCAAATGGAAACAAGTGACACTTTATTACAGCAGCAAAAAAACTCTTTGTCAGAATGTGGAGGTCGTTCTCGCTGAGCTTTATATAAACTGGAGGTGACAAGTGGAAGATCTTTCATACAATTTGTGTTAAATGTCCATTTCCCAGCTTTGTAAACACTTGTAACATTAAACTGGTAAATATTAAGAAGGTATTTTTAATTGATTACAGCCTAATGCATAAAAACAGCAGCAGCAAAGAATGTGCAAAGTATCATTGAGAAATATAACTGTAAATATGGGTGAGAATTGTGTGAAATGTCACCAGTTGTTAAAGTTCTCTTGGCTGCAGCACTAACCGGGCTCTAGTTTAGTTTGAGACACAGTGGAATTGAAAATCTGAATAAAAACTGCCTGTTTATACTGCAGTCAAACAGGCCTCTCCAGCAAAAACTGAGTGCCAGAATTTCAAGGTAACTGCAGTGAGACATTTTCAGTCATTTTCTGAACACTCTGTTAACTGGAGGTGAATAGTGGGAGACATTTAATACAATTTGTGTTAAAAGGCCATTATCCAAACCAGCCTCTCCAGGTTTTAAATGACAGCAGTTTATCTGTTCTGTTAATGAGGTTTTTGGGGGAGGGAGAGAGAGAGAGAGAGAGGCAGACAGGTTTCTGTGTGGAATGGTCCATTTGGGATATGGCTGGAATATCCCTCTCTCCCCCATTCCCTGTTTACACAGAGACTCACCTTGGACTGTCCCATACCTGGGAGGCAGTGTCCAGATGAAGGAAGCTGATAGCTGGTTGGGTGAGCTGTATTTGGGTGGACTGTCTGTTTTGAGTGACAGGTTCTGGGATATATTAGGACAACATCAGCCTCCATTCTTTCTTTCCATGCGGCTGGTTTGTTCAGGTGAGTTTCTGTATCTCAGTCTCTGTGCCCAGGTGAATTGCAAGCTGCTTAGTGTGTGTGTGTGTGTGTGAGAGAGTCCAGTCTGAATCCCCTGCTCTCTCTGTCCCAGTCCTGACCCTTGTCTCCAATTCCCACACCAATCTCCCTCTCCAGGATCTTTTCCCCATGGAGGAGCTGATGGAGGGGAGGTGTTAGAGTCCAATGATGGAGCACAGACCGTGTGGGATGGTGAGTATCACATCTTTATTGTCTCTCTCTGCCTTTCTCTCTCCTTTTGCCTCAATCTCTCTCTTTCAATCTCTCTGTGTCTATTTCTCTCTCTATTTCTCTCTCTATGTTCCTCAATCTCTCTCTCTCAATCTCTCTCTGTTACTCTCTCTGTGTTTCTGTCTCTCTTGATTCTCGCTCTGTGTTTCTCTCCCTCTCTGTTTTTTTTCCTCTCTCTCTGGTTCTCTCTCTCCCTCTGTGTTCCTCCATCTCTCCCTCTCACTTTGTGTTTCTCTCTCTCTCTGTTTCTCTCTGAATGATTGTGTGTCTTTCTGTTTCAATGGATTTCTTTGTCCTCTCTCTCAATCTCTCTGTGATTCTCTGTCCTTCTCTCTCTCAATCTCTCTGTGATTCTCTGTGTGCCTTTCTCACTGGCTTTCCGTCTGTCTCTTTGCTGCCTGCAATTTCTTTGTGTCACAGTTCTTTCCCTCCACTTTTTTCCCTCCTCTTTTTCGGTGTCTCTTTCGGCCTTTTCTCTATTCCTCTGACTTTCTTTCTACTGTATTTCTGACTTTGTCTTTTCTCTATATCTGACTTTCTGTCTTTTCTCTATTTCTGTCTTTTTCTGACTCTCTGTCTTTTCTCTATATCTGACTCTCTGTCTTTTCTCTATTTCTGACTCTCTGTCTTTTCTCTATTTCTGACTCTCTGTCTTTTCTCTATTTCTGACTCTCTGTCTTTTCTCTATTTCTGACTTTCTGTCTTTTCTGTATTTCTGACTTTGTCTTTTTCTGACTTTGTCTTTTCTCTATTTCTGACTTTGTCTTTTCTCTATTTCTGACTCTCTGTCTTGTCTGTATTTCTGACTCTCTGTCTTGTCTGTATTTCTGACTCTCTGTCTTGTCTGTATTTCTGACTCTCTTATCTCTATTTCTGACCTTCTGTCTTTTCTCTATTTCTGACTTTCTGTCTTCTCTCCATTTCTGACTCTCTTATCTCTATTTCTGACCTTCTGTCTTTTCTGTATTTCTGACTTTCTGTCTTTTCTCTATTTCTCTGAGTTTGTCTTTTCTCTATTTCTGACTTCTGTTTCTATCTTTTCTCTCATTCTTTTTCTCTCCCTTCTTTGTCTCTTTCTTATTCTATCTTTTCTCTCCTTCCTTCTCTCTTTATTTCTCTATCTTTTCGCTCCTTCTTTCTCGCTCATTCTCTCTTTTCTCTCGTGTTTTATCCAACCCCCACCCCCCCCCCCCCCCCGCAATTTCTGACTTTGTCTTTTCTCTATTTCTGACTTTCTGTCTTTTCTCTATTTCTGACTCTGTCTTTTTCTGACTCTGTCTTTTCTCTGTCTTTTCTCTATTTCTATCTTCTGACTCTATCTTTTCTCTCATTCTTTTTCTATCCCTTCTTTTCTCTCTTTCTCTATCTGTTCGCTCCTTCTTTCTCGCCCATTCTATCTTTTCTCTCGTACTTTTTCCAAATTCCCCCCCCCCGCATTTATTTCCCCCCCGCAATTATCTCCCCCCGCAATCTGATCACACCCGGGATGGTGTAATGGATGCCAACAAAGCCCCATTTCAGCCTGCAATATGAAAAGGAGGGAGAGAGAGCTGAGAGGGAATGAGTTAATTTTGACTGAGTTAATGAGGGGGCAATGGCGTCCTGCGGCTCCCACAATGCCCCGCGAATGGGAAAGGCCCCTTTCTGCGGTACAAGCCGCGCTGCACTCTGGGAGGATGCTCCGCACATGCGCATCTCCGCAAGAGCGTAAACCGCCGCTTTTTTATATTGTCCCCCGGCTCAGACATTCAACTTTCCTCCATTGAGATCGACAGCTGAAGCCGCTTCTCCTTTTCCTTTCAGCTGCTGTTTGCGGAAATAAGCGGCCGGCGGGTGACGTCGCGCAAACATGGCGGCTGATGACACCACCCTCCCGCCAGGGCGTCAGTGAGGTCTCATTGGCTGCCTCGCCCCACGTGTCTGGAGGTCAAGGGGTCAAAAGCTGCCTCTTGCCTCCGCGCAGCCGCGGTTTGGGCGACTTGTAACCCCGCCCCTGGGGTGGGGGAGGGGGGTCAGCACCAGACTCTTAAAGGGACCCTGCACCACCAGAACTGTCCCAAACTCTTAAAGGGACCCAACATGAACAGAAAGAGGAAGAGAGTTGGAGAGCAAGTAATAGAGAGGGAAATAGAAAAGAGAGAGTGATGGGGAGAGAGAGAGAGGAAGAACTGAGCTTGAAAGAATCATAGAGAGATGGAGAGACCCCGGCAATTATCTCCCCCCCACGCAATTATCTCCCCCCCCCGCAATTATCTCCCCCCCCCCCCCCCCCGGCAAAACTTCCTCCAACCGCAATTTATATCCACGATGTAAATTTTATCCCCTGCAATATTTCCCCCCCTCCCACCCCGGATAAGATTCCCCTTTTGTACAGACCCCCACCCAATCTAAATAATCCTCAACTACAGACCCCTATCTGATATCTCAAGTTAACTGACCCCCATCTAATACCCTCACTATCACCAGACCCAGGACCGAGTCCCATCCAGATACCTCCCCAGGACCGAGTACCATCCAGGACCGAGCCCCATCCAGATACCTCCCCAGGACCGAGTCCCATCCAGATACCTCCCCAGGACCGAGTCCCATCCAGGACCGAGTCCCATCCAGATACCTCCCCAGGACCGAGTCCCATCCAGATACCTCCCCAGGACCGAGTCCCATCCAGGCCCGAGTCCCATCCAGTTACCTCCCCAGGCCCGAGTCCCATCCAGATACCTCCCCAGGCCCGAGTCCCATCCAGATACCTCCCCAGGCCCGAGTCCCATCCAGATACCTCCCCAGGCCCGAGTCCCATCCAGATACCTCCCCAGGCCCGAGTCCCATCCAGATACCTCCCCAGGCCCGAGTCCCATCCAGATACCTCCCCAGGACCGAGTCCCATCCAGATACCTCCCCAGGACCGAGTCCCATCCAGATACCTCCCCAGGACCGAGTCCCATCCAGATACCTCCCCAGGACCGAGTCCCATCCAGGACCGAGTCCCATCCAGATACCTCCCCAGGACCGAGTCCCATCCAGATACCTCCCCAGGACCGAGGCCCATCCAGATACCTCCCCAGGACCGAGGCCCATCCAGATACCTCCCCAGGAACAGACTCCCATCCAGATACCTCCCCCAGGAACAGACTCCCATCCAGATACCTCCCCCAGGAACAGACTCCCATCCAGATACCTCCCCCAGGAACAGACTCCCATCCAGATACCTCCCCCAGGAAC
Organism: Heterodontus francisci; assembly: GCF_036365525.1. NCBI lineage: Eukaryota > Metazoa > Chordata > Chondrichthyes > Heterodontiformes > Heterodontidae > Heterodontus > Heterodontus francisci. The sequence goes on from NC_090415.1 coordinate 2,956,221, forward strand.
AGACTCCCATCTAAATACCCCCCCAGGACCGAGTCCCATCTAGATACCCCCTTCCCCCAGGGACAGACTCCCATCTAGATACCCCCCCAGGACCGAGTCCCATCTAAATACCCCCCCAGGAACAGACTCCCATCTAGATACCCCCCCCAGGACCGAGTCCCATCTAGATACCTCCCCCAGGACCGAGGCCCATCTAGATACCTCCCCCAGGAACAGACTCCCATCTAGATACCCCCCCAGGACGAGACTCCCCTTCCCCCTTTTGTACAGACCCCCACCCAATCTAAATAATCCTCATCTGCAGACCCCCATCTGATATCTCCTGTTAACTGACCCCCATCTAATAACCTCACTATCACCAGACCCAGGGACAGACTCCCATCTAAATCTCCCCCCCCCGCAATTTATTCTCCCCCCCGCAATTTATTCTCCCCCCCGCAATTATTACCCCCCCCCCTGCAATTATTACCCCCCCCTGCAATTATTCCCCCCCCCCGCAATTTATTCCACTTCGCAATTATTCCCCCCCGCAATGTAAATTTTATCCCCTGCAATATTTCCACCCGCCCCCCCCCCGGATAACATTCCACTTTAGTACAGACCCCCACCCAATCTAAATAATCCTCATCTACAGACCCCTATCTGATATCTCCTCTTAACTGACCCCCATCTAATACCCTCACTATCACCAGACCCCCATCTAATTATCCCCATCCCCCTGTTACAAGACAACCCATCTAGATACCCCCCCAGGACCGAGTCTCATCTAGATACCCCCCCAGGAACAGACTCCCATCTAAAATACCTCCCCCAGGACCGAGTCCCATCTAGATACCTCCCCCAGGAACAGACTCCCATCTAGATACCCCCCCAGGACGAGACTCCCCTTCCCCCTGTTACAAGACAACCCATCTAAATACCTCCCCGGGGACCGAGTCCCATCTAGATACCTCCCCAGGACCGAGTCCCATCTAGATACCTCCCCAGGACCGAGTCCCATCTAGATACCTCCCCCAGGAACAGACTCCCATCTAGATACCCCCCCAGGACCGAGTCCCATCTAAATACCCCCCCAGGACCGAGTCCCATCTAGATACCCCCTTCCCCCAGGGACAGACTCCCATCTAAATACCCCCCCAGGAGCAGACTCCCATCGAAATACCCCGTCAATAACAGACTCCCATCTAGCTACCCCGCCGGGGACAGACCCCCATCTAGATACATCCCTGGGGACAGAACACCATCTAAATACATCCCTGCATCGAAATACCTCCCCCCCCCCCCCCAGGAGCAGACTCCCATCGAAATACCCCGCCAATAACAGACCCCCATCTAGATACATCCCTGGGGACAGACCCCCATCTAGATACATCCCTGGGGACAGACCCCCATCTAAATACCCCCCCAGGAGCAGACCCCCATCTAAATACATCCCCGGGGACAGACCCCAATCTAAATACATCCCCGGGGACAGACCCCCATCTAAATTACCCCCCCGGGACAGACCCCCATCTAAATACATCCCCAGGGACAGACCCCCATCTAAATACTAACCCCGGGGACAGACCCCCATCTAAATACATCCCCGGGGACAGACCCCCATCTAATTATACCCTTATAATACCCCTGTTACAAAAACCTGACGGGAACAGACCCCCATCTAAATACTAACCACGGGGACAGACCCCCCAACTAAATACACCCCCCGGGACAGACTCCCATATAAATACATGCCCGGGAACAGACCCCCATCTAAATACTAACCCCGGGGACAGTCCCCCATCTAAATACTAACCCCGGGGACAGTCCCCCATCTAAATACATCCCCGGGGACAGTCCCCCATCTAAATACATCCCCGGAAACAGACCCCCATCTAAATACCCCACCAGGGGACCGACCCCCATCTAATTATACCCTTATAATACCCGTTACAAATACCTGACGGGAACAGACCCCCATCTAAATATTAACTCCGGGGACAGACCGCCATCTAAATACCCCCCACCCCCCCGGAGACAGACCCCCATCTAAATACTAACCACGGGGACAGACCCCCAACTAAATACACCCCCCGGGACAGACTCCCATCTAAATACATCCCCGGGGACAGACCCCCATCTAAATACATCCCCGGGAACAGACCCCCATCTAAATACATCCCCGGGGACAGACCACCATCTAAATACATCCCCGGGGACAGACCCCCATCTAAATTACCCCCCCCGGGGACAGACCCCCATCTAAATACACCCGCCGGGACAGACTCCCATCTAAATACATCCCCGGGGACAGACCCCCATCTAAATACACCCCCGGGAACAGACTCCCATCTAAATACATCCCCGGGGACAGACCACCATCTAAATACACCCCCCGGGACAGACTCCCATCTAAATACATCCCCGGGGACAGACCCCCATCTAAATACACCCCCGGGACAGACTCCCATCTAAATACATCCCCGGGGACAGACCACCATCTAAATACTAACCCCGGGGACAGACCCCCATCTAAATACATGCCCGGGGACAGACCCCCATCTAAATACATCCCCGGGGACAGACCACCATCTAAATACACCCCCCGGGACAGACTCCCATCTAAATACTAACCACGGGGACAGACCCCCAACTAAATACACCCCCCGGAACAGACCCCCATCTAAATACACCCCCCGGGATAGACCCCCATCTAAATACATGCCCGGGAACAGACCCCCATCTAAATACATGCCCGGGAACCGACCCCCATCTAAATACCCCCCCCCCGGGACAGACCCCCATCTAAATACAGACCCCCATCTAAATACATGCCCGGGAACAGACCCCCATCTAAATACATCCCCGGGGACAGTCCCCCATCTAAATACACCCCCCGGAACAGACCCCCATCTAAATACACCCCCCCGGGACAGACCCCCATCTAAATACATCCCCGGGGACAGACCCCCATCTAAATACATCCCCGGGGACAGACTCCCGTCTAGATACCCCATACGGGGACAGACCCCCATCTAAATACTAACCCCGGGAACAGACCCCCATCTAAATACCCCACCCGGGGACAGACCCCCATCTAATTATACCCTTATAATACCCCTGTGACAAATACCTGACAGGAACAGACCCCCATCTAAATACTAACTCCGGGGACAGACCGCCATCTAAATACCCCCCCAGGACAGACCCCCATCTAAATACTAACCCCGGGGACAGACCGTCATCTAAATACCCCCCCAGGACAGAACCCCCCCAGGACAGACCCCCATCTAAATACTAACCCCGGGGACAGACGCCCATCTAAATACTAACCCCACCCCGGGACAGACCCCCATCTAAATACTAACCCCGGGGACAGACCCCCATCTAAATACCCTTTCCGGGACAGACCCCCATCTAAATACTAACCCCGGGGACAGACCCCCATCTAAATACCCCCCCGGGACAGACCCCCATCTAAATAGTAACCCCCGGGACAGACCCCCATCTAAATAGTAACCCCCGGGACAGACCCCCATCTAAATACCCCCCCCGGGACAGACCCCCATCTAAATACTAACCCCGGGGACAGACCCCCATCTAAATACTAACCCCACCCCGGGACAGACCCCCATCTAAGTACCACCCCCACCCCGGGACAGACCCCCATCTAAATACCACCCCCACCCCGGGACAGACCCCCATCTAAATACCTTCAAAATATGCAGAGACAGAAAGAAGTGGAGCAGCAGAGATACAAAGTAAGATGTGTTCACAGAATAGAGAGGGGTGTCCCGGGACAGGTGGGAGGGAAATGCAGAGATAATCTTGCAGGAAAGGAGGAGCAGAGATGGAAAGATTCAGGGATTTGGAAGTGAGTGAAAGACGAAATGGACTGAGAGAGACAGATAAAGATAAAGAGAGTGACAATGGAAACTTGTGAGACTCCAGAGAGAGGCAGAGATAGAAAGGATGTTGAGAGATACAGAGATAGGGATTTAAAGATGTGAAGAAACAGAGTTAGGAACAAGGAGGAAGGTGCAGGAACAAGTTGCAGCAAGAGATGGAGAGAGGGAAATCTACGGGATTACATTGACTGTTCTGGAGCAGCGATTCCCAAACTATTCCCTTTGGACACCATCCAGCCCCCTCCCTTGTGGTAAAAAAATCCACAGACCCCCGAAAACACAAAATCAAAATACTGAGGATGCTGGAAATCTGAAATAAAAACTGTGCTGGAAATACTGAGCTTTTCCAGCACTTTGTTTTTCTATCAGCCCCGAAATCACACAGTCTTCTTTTCTGGATCTAGAAATTAATTTGACAATGACAAATATATTTTTATTATTACTTTCTCTCTCCGGTTAAAGCTCTTGTCGGAGAATTCCACGTGGCCAAAAGATTCTCCCTCTGCATCATCACAGCTGCAGCTTCCGAAAAGATTCTCCTTGGGAATAAGAGAAATAAAATTGATTCAAACAAAGCAAAGCATTTTTGCACAGAAATAAAACACAGCGAGAGCCCAGGACTCTCTCTCAAACTCACTGACATAAAACAATCTCTCAGTGACTTACAAACACATCCCCTGACACAGAGCCAGAGACTGGGAAGTGTAGATGTGTTTACCCTGTCATTTCCTGCTGTCTCTCTCTCTCTCTCTCTCTCTCTCTCTATTTCTCTGTGTGTCTCTCTACATCTGTTTCTGCCTCATTGTAAAAGCACACAAGCACTGGAGACCCCCATCCCCTCTCCTGTAGAAGGATAGAGAGAGAAATCCACATTCCCATCCCTGAAAATCTGAATTCAAATGGTCCCCCGGTGTTTCATTTCACTGTCAAATTCAGCCCACAGCCTCAAACACCAGCAATATTCGGGAATGAGAACAAGCCTTTACAAATCTTCACATTTCACCCATTTCATTGCTGATTCACAGAAGTATTTGACACTCAATGAATCAATTTTTAAAGTGCTCGTCACTGTTGCAAAGTTGGAAATGCTGTCGGCCATTGATGCACAGCAAGATCCCACAAGCAGCAGTGTGCTTACAGCCAGCTACCCCTCTCTCCCCCTCTGATTCCCTCACTCTCCTGCGTCTCTCTCCCTCCTGTTACTCTCATTCAGAGAGACAGATGGAGAGAGAGAGAGAAATTCACGTCACTGCCCAAAACACCAGCATTATTTGGGAATTATACCGGCTTCAAGCTCCGGACCTAATTTCAAGGCCTTCAGGAGAGCTTTACACACAATGAATTCACTTCTAAAATGCAGTCACTGTGACAATGCAAGGAATTCTGCAGGCAAGCTGTGCACAGCAAGATCCCAGCAATGGTGACACTTCAAAATTCAGTTTACCAAGATTTTGAGTGTGGATTTCTCTCTCTGTCTTTCTCCATCTTTCTCTGCCTTCCCTCCCTCATCCACACTCCGCCTGTCTCTCTCTCTCTCTCTCTCATTTACCTGCCACCTCCAGCTGTTTCTCTCTCTCCACCTGTTGTAATGTTAGAATTGATGCAGGGAATGTATGCACAGCAGGATCCCACAATGTGATCATAGCCAGATATCCTATCACAGTCCTCTGAAAATGCTGAACTCCATCTTTAAACTTTTCACAAGCCTTTAGACAGCTTCACGTTCAGCTCTTGTAATTATTGGCCCTCAGGAGCAGTTGAGAATCAATTAACTAATTTTTAAAGTGGTCCTCAATGTTTCAATGCAGGAAACCTGCAGGCAATCTGTGCACAGCAAGATCCCAAAGGCAACAATATGCTAATATGCAGATAATCTGTTTTTAGTGACGTAAGTTTCGAGATCCCAGAGGGAGGGACATTCCTGCAGTTTGAAAATCTCAAACACCCCTCTCCCTGTCTTTTTCCTGCACCCTCCCCCCTGCACACCATCCACATCTGTTTCTTTTTCTCTCGATCTGGGATTTAATCCAGATTGAAACGTCCGCTGAAATGTTTCTGTCACCGTTTAAAATAACCACACATCACATTTGATTCATAGAGAGATACAGCACTAAAACAGGCCCTTCGGCCCAACGCTGACCATCAGCCACTCATTTATGCTAATCCTACATTAATGCCATTTTCCCCCCTCTCACGTCCCCACCTTCCCTCAATTCTCCGACCACCTACCTACACGAGGGGCAATTTTTATAATGGCCAATTTACCTATCAACCCGCAAGTCTTTGGCATGTGGCAGGAAACCAGAGCACCCGGAGGAAACCCACACGGAGAACTTGCAAACTCTGCACAGGCAGTACCCAAAACCCAACCTGGGTTGCTGGAGCAGTGAGGCTGCGGTACTAACCACTTAGCCGCTGCAGGAAAGTCCCTCCCTCTGCGACCCCGAAACTTACATCACTGAAAACACATAATCTGCATATTATCATATTGCTGCCTGTGGGATCTTGCTGTGCACACATTGTGGCACCTATTGATTAATGGTTAAAATAGAGAAAGTGCGGGGGAGAGAAAAGCAGAGGAAGTTGGAGAGTAAACACAGAGAGATCCACAATCTGACCCTCAGGAAGCTGAATTTTAAAGTGTCCTCATTGTTGTGCAGAAAAATGCAGAGATGCACAGCAAGATCCCACAAGCTGCAATGTGATAATTGCTAGATTTCAGTCCCCAGAAAGGGTGAAACTCCCTCTTTAAACTGGGAACAAGCTGCTGATTTTGTCTCACCATTTCAAATAACGACAAATCACATTGCTGTGTGTGGCGTGTTTTTTTATTTATTAAAGGTTTAATTGGAGAAGGAGAGTGTGAAACCGAGACAGAGAACAGAAAGCATGGGGGGAGATAGAGACACAGGGAAAGAATGTGGAGACAGAGAGAAAGCTCAGACCTACAGTAAAATGAATTAAAATGGGCACCGTGCATCTTATTTAACTGTTAGCTTCCTCGCATTGCCCAAAACACCAGCAAACCTCACAGACAGGGCTGGAAGGAGCAAGGGGCAAATGGGACTCCCTCCTGGGGCTGCTCCTTTAACCCCAGGCTTTCAATCTGTATAAAACACCAGGAGCCCCAATCCAACATGAAACGTTTAACCCAGGGCCCCAGGGAGGAAATTAAACCTCAGGCTAATAAACAGACACAACTCACGTGGGCCCTTTGGGTGCAGCCTGTGGACAAGGTCTCAGTCCGTCCCCTCTGGAGGAAGCTCCTGTCCAAGGATTCCTCGTCCCAGACTTTCCCTCTTTTCATCTTCACCGTGCAGGTTTCAGAATGAAAATTCCTAAGGCAAGAGGGAGAGAGAGAAAATTGATTAAAAGGCATTGTTAAACAAAATAGCACAGCAAGAGCCCAGCAATTGCCCTCGGTTACACAGACACTCTCTCAGCAACACCCAAATACAAACAAATCAGTTAATAAAGCAGAGGCTAAAATGGTTCAGACAGTTCCCTCCACCAGTGTGTGTCTGGGTGTCTGTCTCTTTATCTCTCTCCGTGTCTCTGTATCTCTCTCTCTCTTCCTATCTCAGTCACCCCTGTGACCCTCTCTCTTGCTCTCACTCTCTCTCTGTCCATATCGGGCTTTTTCCCCTCAATTTTGTATCTAATCTTAGTTGAAATAAGCTATGAAATATTTCTGTCTCACCATTTAAAACAACAACAAATCAGATTGCAGTGTGTGATATGTTTTTAACTATTAAAGGTTTAAATAGAGAGACAGAGGGAAAGAAAGCTGGAGAGAGACAGAGAGAGAAATCTCAACTCAGAACTTCAGTAAAATGAATTGAAATGGGCTCCGTCCATTTTATTTAACAGCAAAGCTTCAGAACATTGTCCAAAGCACACAGATTATTCTAGAATTAATACAAGCCGATAGAAACTATCACATTTGTGACTTAATTCCTAGCCTTTTGAAGCTCAGAGTTAATTTTTTAAAGTGGTCGTCACTGTTGCAATGTTGGAAATGTTGCATGCCATTGGTGCACAGCAAGATCCCACAAGCAGCAGTGTGATAACAGCCGGCTAACCCCTCCTCTCCCCCTCTGATTCCCTCCATGTTTCCCTCACTCTCCTGCGTCTCTCTCCCTCCTATTTCTCTCATTCAGACAGACTGAGAAATCCATTCTCAGAACCTCACTGTCAATTCAAATGGCTGCTGCACATTTCATTTCACCCTCAAATTCACGGCACTGCCCAAAACACCAGCATTACTCGGGAATTATAACAAGCCTTTATACAGCTACACCTTTCCGATGTTTCATTTAGTCTTGCGAGGTGGGCCCCAGAGAGGATATTAAACCTCAGGGTCATAAACAGACACAACTCACGTGGGCCCTTTGGGTGCAGCCTGTGGACAAGGCCTCAGTCCGTCCCCTCTGGAGGAAGCTCCTGTCCAAGGATTCCTCGTCCCAAACTTTCCCTCTTTTCACCTTCACCGTGCAGTTTTCAGAATGAAAATTCCTCAGGGGAAAGAAGGAGAAAAAAATTGGATTAAAATACAAAGCGAAGACATTTTTAAACAAAATTGCACAGCAAGAGCCCAGGGTTTCCTCTCTCAGTTACACAGACAATCAGCAATATTCAAATACAATCAAATCACAGTTATAAAGCAGATTGAGACAGAGAGAGCACACACACAGATACACAGACACACACACTGAATCAGACTGGGGAATGTGTCTACTCTCTCTAGAGAGAGAGTGAGAGGTGGGTTTTGTGATTGGAACTCAGATCTTCAAACCCAGTTTATATCCTGAGTGAGCTGTTTGCAAACTCCACCCCTTGAGCCTCTGACATGTTGGGCTGTCTCTCAATCTCCTGCCTCGGGGGCGGGGGAGGGGGCCTGTCCATTGATATGTTAATCCCAGGACAGGACCTTCCTGACTTTTACAGTCCATTGATATGTTAATCCCAGGACAGGACCTTCCTGACTTTTACAGTCCATTGAGATGTTAATCCCAGCACAGCAATGCTTTCAGACATCTCTTAGTTCATTTTAAACCTTTCATTCTTTCCCTGCAGTTTCAAAATATCAAACACTGATCCAACCCTCCCCCCTCAAACCCTCACACTAAACCCACAAAAAAGACAGAGGCGCAAGGGAAGAGCCAACTGTGTAACAGCCCCGACAATCACATTTCTCTGCAGCACCTGTGGAAGAGCTTGTCACTCTAGAATTGGCCTTTATAGCCACTCCAGGCGCTGCTCCACAAACCACTGACCACCTCCAGGCACTTACCCATTGTCTCTCGAGATAAGGAGGCCAAAGAAGAAACTCACAATACAGGACTGGGCAGATAATGGGGATTGTTACTGAGGTTGTGTTTGGGGATTTTTACTGACATCAGTGTGGATTTTAAAGTGTGTCTCCCCTTCCCTCACATCTAAAGTCTCTCAGTGTTGTTGCTGTGTGTTGACAGCTTTTCCAGTGTCCAGTCCCTTTCAACTTTTAATAAAATCTGTGGAACACAAATAAATGTAAAGTTTCTCCTACAAGCTGTTTTGTCCTCCCTCTTTCACTGTCTTTCTCTGTCACTGCCCTATCTCTCTCTCTCTGTCTCTCTACAGGACTGGGCAGACACTGGGGATTGTTACTGAGGTTCTGTTGGTCATTTTTACTGACATCAGTGTGGATTGTAAAATCTGTCTGTGTGTGTGTCTGTGTGTCTCTGTCTGTGTGTGTGTGTCTGTCTGTCTGTCTGTGTGTCTGTGTGTGTGTGTGTGTGTGTGTGTGTGTGTGTGTGTCTGTCCCTTTATGTATGTGTCTGTGTGTGTCTGGATGTGTGTGTGAGAGAGAGAGAATATCAGGGTCACCTCACTCCATCTCTATCTCTCCTTCTCTCTCTGTTTCTCCTTCTATCTCTATCTCTCCCTCTCTCAATCCACCTCTCTCATAGAAACATAGAAAATAGGATCAGGAGCAGGCCATTCGGCCCTTTGGGACTGCTCCGTCATTCAATAAAGATCATGACCGATATATCACATGACCGCCTTCTGTGGTAGAGAATTCCACAGGTTCACCACCCTCTACCCCATCCATCTCTCCCCATCTATCTCCGTCTCCACCCTCTATCTCCCTCTCCCCCCTCTATCTCCCAATCCCCCTCTATCTCCCGCTCTCTCTCCCTCTCCGCTCTCTCTCCCTCTCCCCCCCTCTATCTCCGTCTCCCCCCTCTATCTCCCTCTGCCCCTCTATCTCCCTCTCCCCCGCTCACACATCCCCTCGATCTCACTCTTCCCCTCTCTCACTCTCTCCCTCTATCTCACTCTCTCCCTCTATCTGTCTCTCCCCCCTCTATCTCACACACCCTCTCTATCTCACTCTCCCCCCTCTATCTCACTCTTCCCCTCTATCTCACACACCCCCTCTATCTCACACACCCCCTCTATCTCACACACCCCCTCTATCTCACTCTTCCCCTCTATCTCACTCTTCCCCTCTATCTCACTCTTCCCCTCTATCTCACACACCTCCTCTATCTCACACACCTCCTCTATCTCACACACCCCCTCTATCTCACACACCCCCTCTATCTCACACACCCCCTCTATCTCACACACCCCCTCTATCTCACTCTCCCCCTCTATCTCACACACCCCCTCTATCTCACACACCCCCTCTATCTCACACACCCCCTCTATCTCACTCTCCCCCTCTATCTCACTCTCCCCCTCTATCTCACACACCCCCTCTATCTCACACACCCCCTCTATCTCACACACCCCCTCTATCTCACACACCCCCTCTATCTCACACACCCCCTCTATCTCACTCTCCCCCTCTATCTCACACACCCCCTCTATCTCACACACCCCCTCTATCTCACACACCCCCTCTATCTCACTCTCTCCCTCTATCTGTCTCTCCCCCCTCTATCTCACACACCCTCTCTATCTCACTCTCCCCCCTCTATCTCACACACCCCCTCTATCTCACACACCCCCTCTATCTCACACACCCCCTCTATCTCACTCTCCCCCTCTATCTCACACACCCCCTCTATCTCACACACCCCCTCTATCTCACACACCCCCTCTATCTCACTCTCCCCCTCTATCTCACACACCCCCTCTATCTCACACACCCCCTCTATCTCACACACCCCCTCTATCTCACTCTCTCCCTCTATCTGTCTCTCCCCCCTCTATCTCACACACCCCCTCTATCTCACTCTTCCCCTCTATCTCACTCTTCCCCTCTATCTCACTCTTCCCCTCTATCTCACTCTTCCCCTCTATCTCACACACCTCCTCTATCTCACACACCTCCTCTATCTCACACACCCCCTCTATCTCACACACCCCCTCTATCTCACACACCCCCTCTATCTCACACACCCCCTCTATCTCACTCTCCCCCTCTATCTCACACACCCCCTCTATCTCACACACCCCCTCTATCTCACACACCCCCTCTATCTCACACACCCCCTCTATCTCACTCTCCCCCTCTATCTCACACACCTCCTCTATCTCACACACCCCCTCTATCTCACACACCCCCTCTATCTCACACACCCCCTCTATCTCACACACCCCCTCTATCTCACACACCCCCTCTATCTCACACACCCCCTCTATCTCACTCTCCCCCTCTATCTCACACACCTCCTCTATCTCACACACCCCCTCTATCTCACACACCCCCTCTATCTCACTCTCCCCCTCTATCTCACTCTCCCCCTCTATCTCACACACCCCCTCTATCTCACTCTCCCCCTCTATCTCACACACCCCCTCTATCTCACACACCCCCTCTATCTCACACACCCCCTCTATCTCACACACCCCCTCTATCTCACACACCCCCTCTATCTCACTCTCCCCCTCTATCTCACTCTCCCCCTCTATCTCACACACCCCCTCTATCTCACTCTCCCCCTCTATCTCACACACCCCCTCTATCTCACACACCCCCTCTATCTCACACACCCCCTCTATCTCACACACCCCCTCTATCTCACACACCCCCTCTATCTCACACACCCCCTCTATCTCACTCTCCCCCTCTATCTCACTCTCCCCCTCTATCTCACTCTCTCCCTCTATCTCACTCTCCCCCTCTATCTCACACACCCCCTCTATCTCACTCTCCCCCTCTATCTCACTCTCCCCCTCTATCTCACTCTCTCCCTCTATCTGTCTCTCCCCCCTCTATCTCACACACCCCCTCTATCTCACACACCCCCTCTATCTCACACACCCCCTCTATCTCACTCTCCCCCTCTATCTCACTCTCCCCCTCTATCTCACTCTCCCCCTCTATCTCACTCTCTCCCTCTATCTGTCTCTCCCCCCTCTATCTCACACACCCCCTCTATCTCACTCTTCCCCTCTATCTCACTCTTCCCCTCTATCTCACACACCCCCTCTATCTCATTCTCCCCCCTCTATCTCACTCTCTCCCCTCTATCTCACTCTCCCCCCTCTATCTGTCTCACCTCTCTATCTCCCTCTCTCTCTCTCTCTCCCTCTCTCTCTCTCTCTCCCTCTCTCTCTCTCTCCCCCCCTCTCTCTCTCTCCCCCCCTCTCTCTCTCTCCACTCGATCTCTCTTTACCCCCTCGATCTCTCTTTACCCCCTCGATCTCTCTTTACCCCCTCGATCTCTCTTTACCCCCTCTATCTCTCTATACCCCCTCTATCTCTCTTTACCCCCTCTATCTCTCTCGCCATCTCTCTCTCACGTTGTCTTTCGCTATCATTGTCTCTGTCTCTCTCTCTCTTTCACTGCCGCTCCCTCTCTCTCTGTTTCTCTCTCTGTGTCTCTAACTCTCTCTCCCCCCTCTAACTCTCTCTCCCCCCTCTATCTCTCTCTCCCCATCTCTCTCTCTCGTTGTCTTTCGCTGTCATTGTCTCTGTCTCTCTCTCTCTCTCACTGCCGCTCCCTCTCTCTCTGTTTCTCTCTCTGTGTCTCTAACTCTCTCTCCCCCCTCTAACTCTCTCTCCCCCCTCTATCTCTCTCTCCCCATCTCTCTCTCTCGTTGTCTTTCGCTATCATTGTCTCTGTCTAACTCTCTCTCACTGCCTCTCCCTCTCTCTCTGTTTCTCTCTCTGTGTCTCTATCTCTCTCTCCCCCCTCTATCTCTCTCTCCCCATCTCTCTCTCTCGTTGTCTTTCGCTGTCATTGTCTCTGTCTCTCTCTCTCTCTCACTGCCGCTCCCTCTCTCTCTGTTTCTCTCTCTGTGTCTCTATCTCTCTCTTTCTGTCTGTCTGTCTCTCTTTCTGTCTGTCTGTCTCTCTCTCTGTTACTCTCTCTCTCTCTCTGTGCCTCTGTCCATGGCTCTACTGTGTCTCTCTCACACACTCTCTGCCTTTCCCTCACTCTGTATCTCTGTCTCTCTCACTGTCCCTCCATCTGTCTTTCCCTCTCTGTCACTCCCTCTCTCCTTCTCTCTGTCTCTCCCTCTCTCTCCTTCTCTCTCTCTGTCCCTCCATCTATCATTCCCTCCCTGTCACCGTCTCTCTCTAATTCTATCTCTCTCTCTCCCTCTCTTTCTCTGCCTCTGCCCATAACTCTGTCTGTGTCTCTATGACAGCATCTCTCCCTTCCTCCCTCGCTCCCAGGATAGCAATGGTTTCAAACATTTTTCCTTCTTTCTTTATCCCTCCCTCTCTGTCCCACTCTCTCCTTCTTTCTCTGTCTCCCTCTGTCCCTCCATCTGTCATTCCCTCTCTCTCCTTCCCTCTCTCTCCTTCTATCTCTGTCTCTCCATCTGTCTTTCCCTCTCTCTCCGATCTCTCTCTGCCTCTCCATCTGTCTTTCCCTCCCTGTCACTCGCTCTCTCTCCGTCCATCTCTGTCTCTCTGTCTCTCCATCTGTCTTTCGATCTGTGTCGCTCCCACTCTCTCCTTCTCTCTCTTTCTCTCTCTCTCTCTCTCTGTCTCTCCATCAGTCTACCCCCGATCACTCCCTCTCTCTCCTTCTATCTCTGCCTCTCTCTCTAACCCTCAATCTGTCCTTCCCTCCCTGCCGCTCCCACTCTCTCCTTCTCTCTCTGTCTCTCTCTCTCTGTCTCTTCATCTGTCTTCCCCACCCCCTGACACTCCCTCTCTCTCCTTCTATCTCTGTCTCTGCATCTCTCTCTGTCTCTCTCTCTGTCCCTCCATCTGTATTTCCCTCTCTGTCACTCACACTCTCTCCTTCTTTCTCTGTCTGTCTCTCTCTCTCTCTCTCTCTCTATCCATCCATCTGTCATTCCCTACCTGTCACTCCCTCTCTCTCGATCTCTCTGTCTCTCTCTCTGTCCCTCCATCTGTCTTTCTCTCCATGACACTCTCCCTCTCTCTCCTTCTATCTCTGTCTCTGCCTCTCTCTCTGTCTCTCTCTCTGTCCCTCCTTCTGTCTTTCCCTCTCTGTCACTGCCTCTCTCTCCTTCTATCTCTCTCTCTCGTTCTATCCCTCCATCTATCCTTCCCTCCCTGTCACTTCATCTCTCTCCTTCTCTCTTTGTCTCTATCTCTGTCTCTCCATCTGTCTTTCCCTCCCTGTCACTCCCTCTCTCTCCTTCTATCTCTCTCTCTCATTCTATCCCTCCATCTATCCTTCCCTCCCTGTCACTTCATCTCTCTCCTTCTCTCTTTGTCTCTATCTCTGTCTCTCCATCTGTCTTTCCCTCCCTGTCACTCCCTCTCTCTCCTTCTATCTCTCTCTCTCGTTCTATCCCTCCATCTATCCTTCCCTCCCCGTCACTTCATCTCTCTCCTTCTCTCTTTGTCTCTATCTCTGTCTCTCCATCTATCCTTCCCTCCCTGTCACTCCATCTCTCTCCTTCTATCTCTGTCTCTCTCTCTCTGTCTCTCCATCTGTCTTTCCCTCCCTGACTCACCCTCTCTCTCTTTCTCTCTCTACCTCTCTCTCTGTCCCTCCATCTGTCAAAGAACAAAGAACAGTACAGCACAGGAACAGGCCATTCGGCCCTCTAAGCCTGCACCGATCTTGATGCCTGCCTAAACTAAAACCTTCTGCACTTCCGGGGTCCGTATCCCTCTATTCCCATCCTATTCATGTATTTGTCAAGATGTCTCTTAAACGTCTCTATTGTACCTGTTTCCACCACCTCCCCCGGCAACAACTTCCAGGCACTCACCACCCTCTGTGTAAAAAACTTGCCTCGTACATCCCCTCTAAACTTTGCCCCTCTCACCTTAAACCTCTGTCCCCTCGTAACTGACTCTTCCACCCTGGGAAAAAGCTTCTGACTATCCATTCTGTCCATGCCGCTCATAACTTTGTAAACCTCTATCATGTCGCCCCTCCATCTCCGTCGTTCCAGTGAAAACAATCCGAGTTTATCCAACCTCTCCTCATAGCTAATGCCCTCCAGACCAGGCAACATCCTGGTAAACCTCCTCTGTACCCTCTCCAAAGCTTCCACGTCCTTCTGGTAGTGTGGCGACCAGAATTACACGCAATATTCTAAGTGAGGCCTAACTAAAGTTCTGTACAGCTGCAGCATGACTCGCCAATTTTTATACTCTATGCCCCGGCCGATGAAGGCAAGCATGCTGTATGCCTTCTTGACTACCTTATCCACCTGCGTTGCCACTTTCAGTGACCTGTGGACCTGTACGCCCAGATCTCTCTGCCTGTCAATACTCCTAAGGGTTCTGCCATTTACTGTATACTTCCCACCTGCATTAGACCTTCAGAAATGCATTACCTCACACTTGTCCGAATTAAACTCCATCTGCCATTTCTCCGCCCAAGTCTCCAGCCAATCTATATCCTGCTGTATCCTCTGACAATCCTCATCACTATCCGCAACTACACCAACCTTTGTGTCGTCCGCAAACTTACTAATCAGACCAGCTACATTTTTCTCCAAATCATTTATATATACTACAAACAGCAAAGGTCCCAGCACTGATCCCTGCGGAACACCACTAGTCACATCCCTCCATTCAGAAAAACACCCTTCCACTGCTACCCTCTGTCTTCTGTGACTGAGCCAGTTCTGCATCCATCTTGCAGCCAGTTCTGTATCCATTTTGTCTTTCCCTCCCTGTCACTCCCTCTCTTTCCTTCCATCTCTGCCTCTTTCTCTGTCTCTCCATCTCTATTGCCCTCTCTGTCTCTCCCTCTCTCTCCTTCCAGCTCTGTCTTTCTCTCTCTCTCCATCTGTCTTTCCCTCCCTGACACTCCCTCTCTCTCCTTCCATCTCTGCCTCTCTCTCTGTCCCTCCATCTGTCCTTCCCTCATGTCACTCCCTCTCTCTCCTTCCATCTCTGCCTCTCTCACTGTCCCTCCATCTGTCCTTCCCTCATGTCACTCCCTCTCTCTCCTTCTATCTCTGTCTCTCTCCATCTATCCATCCATCTGTCCTTCCCTCCCTGTCACTCCATCTCTCTCATTCTCTCTCTGTCTCTCACTCTGTCCCTCCATCTGTCTTTCTCTCCCTGTCACTTCCTCTCTCTCCTTTGATCTCTGTCTCTGCCTCTCCCTCTGTCTCGTTCTCTCTGTCTCTCCAACAGCCTTTCCCTTTCTGTCTCTCCCTCTCTCTCCTTCTCTCTCTGTCTCTGCCTCCCTCTCTGTCACTCCCTCTCTCTCCTTCAATCTCTGGCTCTGCCACTCTCTCTGTCTCTCTCTCTGTCCCTCCATCTGTCTTTCCCTCTCTGTCTCTCCGTCACTCTCCTTCTATCTCCGTCTCTGCCTCTCTCTGTGTCCCTCCATCTGTCCTTCCCTTTCTGTCTCTCCCTCTCTCTCCTTCTATCTCTGTCTCTGCCTCTCTCTCTGTCTCGCTCTCTCTCTCTCCAATTGCCTTTCCCTCTCTGTCTCTCCCTCTCTCTCCTTCTCTCCCTGACACTCCCTCTCTCTCCTTCTCTCTCTGTCTCTCTCTCTGTCCCTCCAACTGTCTTTCCCTCTCTGTCACTCCCTCTCGGTCCTTCTATCTCTGTCTCTCTCTGTCTATCCCTCCATCTATCATTCCCTCCCTGTCACACCATCTCTCTCCTTCTATCTCTGTCTCTCACTTTGTCCCTCCATCTGTCTTTACCTCTCTGTCTCTCTCTCTCTCTCCTTCCATCTCTGCCCCTCTCTCTCTATCCCTCCATCTGTCCTTCCCTCCCTGTCACTCCATCTCTCTCCCTGTCTCTCTCTCTCTCTGTCCCTCCATCTGTCTTTCCCTCCCTAACACTCCATCTCTCTCCTTCCATCTTCCCCTCTCTCTCTCTGTCTCTCCGTCTGTCTTTCCCTCTCTGTCTATCCCTCTCTCTCCTTCTATCTCCGTCTCTCTCTCTCTGTCTCTCCGTCTGTCTTTCCCTCCCTGTCACTCCCTCTCTCTCCTTCCATCTCTGTCTCTCTGTTCCTCCATCTGTCTTTCCCTCTCTCTCCTATCTCTGTCTCTCTCTCTCTCTGTCTCCATTTTAAATATTTAGCAAGCTATTCCACTGTGGGAGCCAGCACACCCTCATGATGTTGTTTGTGGAATTTTCATGCTGGCTTATTGGTTAATTTTTAAACCTGTGATTGATAGATTGTTGTTAACCAAAGGTATTAAGAGATAAGGGGCAAAGGTGGGATATATGGTGTTAGTTAGATCACAGATCAGCCCTGATCTCACTGAATGCTGGAACAGGGTCGAGGGGTTAAATTGCCTCCTCATCTTCCGATGTCTGATGTTAAATATCCTTCTTTCACTCACAGTCACCCTGTCTGTCTGTGTCTCTCTCTATTTCTCTCATTATCTCTCTCTCTCTCTCTGTTTCGGACAGTGTAGAGTGAGATTCACTCTGTCACCACCCCATGATGTTCCTGTCCTGGGACTGTTGGATGGGACAGTGTCGAAGGAGCATTACTCTGTATCTAATCCATGCTGTACCTGTCTGGGGACTGTTGATGGGAGAGAGCAAACAGAGAGGTCTGGGACCAGTGTCCTCATGGGGAAGACTTAATGGTGCCTCCTAATTGACCAGTTAGCAATATTGGTGCTCCAGGGATGAAAGGGACATTGGCTGAGTGGATACGACATTGGCTGAGAGAGTGGACAATGGTTGTTTCAGACTGGAGGGAGGTATACAGTGGAGGTTTATATTAGGACCACTGATCTTTTTGATATATACTAATGACTTGGACTTGTGTTTACAGGGCATAACTTCAATGTTTGCCAATGTTTGTGTCATCTGCAATGTAATAAACAGGGAAGGGACTAGTAGCAGACTTCAGGAGGATAGAGGCAGTCTGGTGAAATGGAACACACAAGAACAAATGAATTAGGAGCAGGAGTAGGCCATTCGGCCCCTCGAGCCTGCTCTGCCATTCAATGCCTGATCTGATTGTGAACTCAACTCCACTTTCCTGTCTGTGTCCCATAACCCTTGACTCCCTAATTGATCAAAAATCTATCGAACTCAGCCTTGAATATATTCAATGATCCAGCCTTCACTGCTCTCTGGGGAAGAGAATTCCACAGACTGACCCCCCTCTGAGAGAAACACATTTCTCCTCATCTCAGTTTTAAATGGAACGTCCCTAATTTTTAAACTGTGTCCCCTAGTTCTAGTCTCCCCAACAAGTGGAAACATCCTCTCAGCATCCACCCTGTCCAGTCCCCTCGGGACCTGAGATGTTTCACTCAGATCACCTCTCATTCTTCTAAACTCCAGTGGGTATAGACCCAACCTGTTCAACCTTTCCTCATAAGATAACCCCTTCATCCCAGGAATCAGCCCAGTGAACCTTCTCTGAACTACTTCGAATGCAATGATATAATTTCTTCAGTAAGGAGACCAAAAGTGTCCACAATCCTGCAGACGTCGTCTAACTTATGCCCTGTACAGCTGCAACAACACTTCCCTACTTTGATATTCTATTCACCTTGCAATAAACAACAACATTCCATTTGCCTTCCTAATCACTCGCTGTAGCTACACGGTAACATTTTGTGATTCATGTACCAGGACACCCAGATCCCTCTGTACCGTTCAGTTCTGCAGTCTCTTTCCATTTCAATAATATACTGATTTTTATTCTTCCTGCTAAAGTGGACAAGCTCACATTTTCCCACATTGTACTCCATCTGACAATTTTTTGCTCACTCACTTAACCAATGGAAATCTCTTTGTAAACTTTATGTCCTCTTGACAGCTGGTGAAATGGTCAGTCACATGGCAGGTTAACTTCAATGCTGAGAAATGTCAAATGATGCATTTTGGAAGGAAGGCTGAGGAGAAGCGATATAAACTAAATAGTCCAATGTTAAAATGGGTGCTGGTTCAGAGAGATCTGGGATTTCATTTGTGTCACTTTTTCAATCTGAAAGATTCAATTTGGGGCTTGCAATCTCTAAGTTGAATTTAGCTTCATCCTGAAATGTGTTAGCAAACATGTTTGGAAATGTGTCAAAAGCTGTTTCCATTCAGACATTCCTTCATTGTGGAAGTGTGAGCTGTCTTTGCAGAGACAGGAAATAGAGTTGTTTGAATGGACCTGCAGGTTTTGGTTGATGCAATAAGGTGAGAATTTGAATTGTGTCCCTTCCAGATACACAGAATTGAAGGTATTTACACAACACCACATGATGTAGTTTACCAATGTCTGACAAACTTCAAAGTCTTCAAACACATGGAAGAAGAGGAGAAGGGAACAATATACAAAACCTGAGACCGTCAGACAACAGCAGTCGGAAAATGAATCTCTTTTTATGGGTTTTAATTTGAAGGCCTGAGCTGATGATTGAAAAAGCAGGAGTTCAAATCCCACACAGGGCTGTTGTGAATTTGAATTCTATTTTTTCTTTAAAAAAACATAAATCTGGAGTTAAAAAGCCTCTGGGTTGGAATGATTCACTCCTGTCTACTAGTGCAAAGCCCGTGTGTGTCTCAGTTTGCTGTATTTATTAATGATTTAAGATGATGTGGTAGAATGCAACATACCCAAGTTTACCAATGACACAAAAATAGGCAGCATTGTAAGCAGTGTAGCTGGAAGCATCAAATTACAAAGAGATATTAATATCTTAAATAAATGGGCAAAACTGTGGTCGTTAGATTTCCATGTCAGCAAAAAAAGACTAGAACAGAGTACTTTATAAATGGTGAAAAGATAGAAACACTGGAGGTTGAAAGAGACTTTGGGGGGTCCATGTCCATTTGAGTGCAGTGTAGATTTACTAGAATGATAACTGGACTCCAAGGGTTAAATTACGAGGTGATATTACACAAACTAGGGATTTATTGCCTGGAATTTAGGAGGATCAAGGTGATTTGTTCCAAGATGTAGAGATATTAAGGGGAACTGATGGCATAGTTTGGGAGAAACTATTTCAGCAGCTTGGGAACATCGGAACAGGAGTAGGCCATTCAGCCCATCGAGCCTGTTCCGCCATTCAATACGATCATGGCTGATCATCCACTTCAATGCCTTTTTCCCAGACTGAGCTTCCACAGCCCACTGGGGTAGAGAATTCCAAAGATTCACAACCCTCTGAGTAAAGACATTTCTCCCCATCTCTGACCTCAGTGGCTTCCCCCTTATTTTGAAATTGTGTCCCCTGGTTCTAGACTCCCGAACCAAAGGAGACATCTTACCTGCATCTAACCTGTCTATCCCTTTAAGTATTTAGTATGTTTCAATAAGATCACCTCTCATTCTTCTAAAGTCCAATGAGTTTAGGCCCAACCTGTTCAACCATTCCTCATAAGACAACCCCTTCATCCCAGGAATCAGCCGAGTGAACCTTCTCTGAACTGGTTCCAATGCATCCAGGCCTGACCATTTATCCACTTTCAAAGTTGCCAAACACCTTAATATTTCCCTCTCACTCTGTTTATCCCATCCAATATTTCACACTCCTCCTCTTTAACTACAATATCTGCATCGTTCCCACTCTTTTATAAAGAGGGAGACAAAGTATTCATTAAGAACCATGCCCACATCTCCCACCTCCACACACACATTCCCTTTTTGGTCCCTAATACTCTATCCTTATTTATCCTCTTGCTCTTCATTTATTTATAAAACATCTTTGTGATTTCTTTGATTTAATGGTAATATTATTTTCCGGCCATTTCTTTGCTCTCCTAATTTGATTTTTAATTTCACCCTTGTACTTTCTACACTCCTCTCAGCTTTCTGTGGTATTGAGCTCTCGGTATCTGACATCAGCTTCCCTCTTGTGCCTTATCGTACCCGGTTTGATCCTTGACATCCAAGGGGCTCTAGATTTCGGAGTACCACCCTGTTTGTCTTTGTGTGAACATATTTGACATATACCCACAATACAGGACTGGGCAGATAATGGGGATTGTTACTGAGGTTGTGTTTGGGGATTTTTACTGACATCAGTGTGGATTTTAAAGTGTGTCTCCCCTTCCCTCACATCTAAAGTCTCTCAGTGTTGTTGTTGTGTGTTGACAGCTTTTCCAGTGTCCAGTCCCTTTCAACTTTTAATAAAATCTGTGGAACACAAATAAATGTAAAGTTTCTCCGACAAGCTGTTTTGTCCTCCCTCTTTCACTGTCTTTCTCTGTCACTGCCCTATCTCTCTCTCTGTCTCTCTCAGGACTGGGCAGACACTGGGGATTGTTACTGAGGTTCTGTTGGTCATTTTTACTGACATCAGCGTGGATTGTAAAATCTGTTTGTGTGTGTCTGTCTGTCTGTGTGTGTGTGTGTGTGTGTGTCTGTCTGTGTGTGTGTCTGTGTGTGTGTCTCTGTCTGTGTGTGTGTCTGTGTCTGTCCCTTTATGTATGTGTCTGTGTGTGTCTGGATGTGTGTGTGAGAGAGAGAGAATATCAGGGTCACCTCGCTCCATCTCTATCTCTCCTTCTCTCTCTGTTTCTTCTCTCTCCCTCTGTCAATCCGCCTCTCTCATAGAAACATAGAAAATAGGAGCAGGAGCAGGCCATTCGGCCCTTTGGGCCTGCTCCGTCATTCAATAAAGATCATGACCGATGGTCTAATTCAGTACCCTGTTCCCATTTTCTCCCCATACCCCTTGATCCCTTTGACATTAAGAAATATATCTCTCTCCATGAATATATTTAATGACTTGGCCTCCACTGCCTTCTGCGGTAGAGAATTCCACAGGTTCACCACCCTCTACCCCATCCATCTCTCCCCCTCTATCTCCCTCTCCCCCTCTATCTCCCTCTCCCCCTCTATCTCCCTCTCCCCCTCTATCTCACTCTCCCCATCGATCTGTCTCTCGCCCTCTATCTCCCTATCCCCCCTCTATCTCACTCTCCCCATCGATCTGTCTCTCGCCCTCTATCTCACTCTCTCCCTCTCCCCCCCTATCTCTCCCTCTCCCCCCTCTCTCTCCCTCTCCCCCCTCTCTCTCCCTCTCCCCCCCTCTCTCTCCCTCTCCCCCCTCTCTCTCCCTCTCCCCCCCTATCTCTCTCTGCCCCTCTATCTCTCTCTGCCCCTCTATCTCCCTCTGCCCCTCTATTTCCCTCTCCCCCTCTATCTGTCTGCCTCCCCCTCTATCTGTCTGTCTCCCCCTCTATCTGTCTGTCTCCCCCTCTGTCTGTCTCCCCCTCTGTCTGTCTCCCCCTCTATCTATCTGTCTCTCTCCCTCTATCTCCCTCTCCCCCTCCTCCTGACACTCCCTCTCTCTCCTTCTATCTCTGTCTCTGCCACTCTCTCTGTCTCTCTCTCTGTCCCTCCTTCTGTCTTTCCCTCTCTGTCTCTATGTCTTTCTCCTTCTATCTCTCTCTCTTAATTTCTCTCTCTCTGCCCCTCCATCTGCCTTTTCCTCTCTGTCTCTCCCTCTCTCTCCTTCTATCTGTGTGTGTCTCTCTCTCTGTCTCTCCATCTGTCTTTCCCTTTCGGTCCCTCCCTCTCTCTCCTTCTCTCTCTGTCTCTGCCTCTCTCTCTGTCTCTCCCTCTCTCTCCTTCTCTCTCTGTCTCTCCATCTGTCGTTCCCTTTCTGTCTCTCCCTCTCTCTCCTTCTCTCTCTGTCTCTGCCTCTCTCTCTGTCTCTCCGTCTGTCTCCTTCTATCTGTGTGTGTCTCTCTCTCTCTGCCTCTCTATCTGTCTCTCTCTCTGTCCCTCCATCTGCCTTTCCCTCTCTGTCACTCCCTCACTCTCCTATCTCTGTCTCTCTCTCCTTCGATCTCTGCCTCTCCATCTGTCTTTCCCTCTCTGTCTTTCCCTCTCTGTCTTTCCCTCTCTGTCTCTCCCTCTCTCTCCTTCTCTCTCTGCCTCTCTCTCTGTCTCTCTCTCTATCCCTCCATCTGTCCTTCCCTCCCCGTAACTCCATCTCTCTCCCTGTCTCTCTCTGTCTGTCCCTCCATCTGTCTTTCCCTCTCTGACACTCCCAATCTCTCCTTCTTTCTCTGTCTCTGCCACTCTTTCTGTGTCTCTGTCTGTCCCTCCATCGGTCTTTCCCTCTCTGTCACTACCTCTCTCCTTCTCTCTGTCTCTCCCTCTCTCTCCTTCTCTCTCTCTCTGTCCCTCCATCTGTCTTCCCCCCGTCACTCCCTCTCTCTCCGTCTCTCTCTCTCCATCCCTCCATCTGACCTTCCCTCCCTGTCACTCCATCTCTCTCCTTCTCTCTCTGTCTCTCACTTTGTCCCTCCATCTGTCTTTCCCTCTCTGTCCCTCCCTCTCTCTCCTTCTATCTCTGTCTCTCCATCTGTCATTCCCTCTGTCACTCCCTCTCTGTTCTTCTCTCTCTGTCTCTCACTCTGTCCCTCGATCTGTCTTTCCCTTCCTGTCTCTCCCTCTCTCTCCTTCTTTCTCTGTCTCTCTCTCTCTGTCTTTCCATCTGTCTTTCCCTCCTTGTCACTCCCTCTCTCGCCGTACATCTCTGCTTCTCTCTCTCTCTGTCTCTCCAACTGCCTTTGCCTCTGTTTCTCTCCCACTCCCTCCTTCTCTCTCTGTCACTCCCTCTCTCTCCTTCTATTGCTGTCTATCTCGCTATCCCTCTATCCCTCCATCTGTCTTTCCCTCCCTGTCTCACCATCTCTCTCCTTCCATCTCTGTCTCTCTCTCTTTCCATCTGTCTTTCCCTCCTTGTCATTCCCTCTCTCTCCTTCTATCTCTCTCTCTCGTTCTATCCCTCCATCTATCCTTCCCTCCCTGTCACTCCATCTCTCTCCTTCTCTCTTTGTCGCTCTCTCTATCCCTCCATCTGTCCTTCCCTCCCTGTCACTTCCTCTCTCGCCTTCTATCTCTGTCTCTGCGTCTCACTCTGTCTCGCTCTCTCTGTCTCTCCAACAGCCTTTCCCTTTCTGTCTCTCCCTCTCTCTCCTTCTCTCCCTGTCTCTGCCTCCCTCTCTGTCTCTCCCTCTCTGTCCTTCTATCTCTGTCTCTGTCGCTCTATCCCTCCATCTATCCGACCCTCCCTGTCACTCCCTGTCACTCCATCTCTCTCCTTCTCTCTCTGTCCCTCACTCTGTCCCTCCATCTGTCCTTCCCTCTCTCTCCTTCTATCTCTGTCTCTCTCTCTCTGTCTCTCTGTCTGTCCCTCCATCTGTCCTGCCCTCCCTGTCCTTCTATCTCTGTCTCTCTCTCTCAGTCTCTCTCTCTGTTCCTCCATTTGTCTTTCCCTCTCTGTCTCTGTCCTTCTATCTGCTTCACTCTGTCTCTCTCTCTGTCCCTCCATCAGTTTTTCCCTGTCTGTTTCTCCATTTCTCTCCTTCTTTCACTGTCTCTCTGTCTGTCCCTCCATCTGTCCTGCCCTCCCTGTCCTTCTATCTCTGTCTCTCTCTCTCTGTCTCTCTCTCTGTTCCTCCATTTGTCTTTCCCCCTCTGTCTCTGTCCTTCTATCTGCTTCACTCTGTCTCTCTCTCTGTCCCTCCATCAGTCTTTCCCTGTCTGTTTCTCCATTTCTCTCCTATATCTGTCTCTCTCTCTGTCCCTCCATTTGTCTTTCCATCTCTGTCTCTGTTCTTCTATCTCTGTCTCTGCTTCTCTCTGTCTCTCTCTCTGTCCCTCCATCAGTCTTTCCCTCTCTGTTTCTCCATTTCTCTCCTATATCTGTCTCTCTCTCTGTCCCTCCATTTGTCTTTCCATCTCTGTCTCTGTTCTTCTATCTCTGTCTCTGCTTCTCTCTGTCTCTCTCTCTGTCCCTCCATCTGTCTTTCCCTCTCTGTCACTCCCTTTCTCCTACTCTCTGTCTCTCCCTCTCTCTCTGTCTCTCTCTCTGTCCCTCCATCTGTCTTTCCCTCTATCTCTCCCTCTCTCTCCTTCTCTCTCTGTCTCTCACTTTGTCTCTCCATCTGTCTTTCCCTCTCTGTCTCTCCCTTTCTCTCCTTCCATCTCTGCCTCTCTCTCTCTGTCTCTCCATCTGTCTTTCCCTCTCTGCCTCTCCCTCTCTCTCCTTCTATCTCTGTCTCTCTCTCTCGATCCCTCCATCGGTCCTTCCCTCCCTGTCTCTCCCTCTCTCTCCTTCTATCTCTCTCTCTCTCTCTGTCTCTCCATCTGTCTTTCCCTCCCTGACACACTCTCTCTCTCCTTCTATCTCTGTCTCTCTCTATGTCCCTCCTTCTGTCTTTCCTTCTCTGTCTCTCCCTCTCTCTCCTTCCATCTCTGCCTCTCTCTCTCTGTCTCTCCATCTGCCTTTCCCTCTCTGTCTCTCCCTCTCTCTCCTTCTATCTCCGTCTCTCTCTCTCTCTGTCTTTCCATCTGTCTTTCCCTCCCTGTCACTCCCTCTCTCTCCTTCCATCTCTGTCTCTCTCTCTGTTCCTCCATCTGTCTTTCCCTCCCTGTCACTCCCTCTCTCTCCGTCCACCTCTGCCTCTCTCTCTCTGTCTCTCCATCTGTCATTCCCTCTGTCACTCCCTCTCTGTTCTTCTCTCTCTGTCCCTCGATCTGTCTTTCCTTTCCTGTCTCTCCCTCTCTCTCCTTCTTTCTCTGTCTCTCTCTCTCTGTCTTTCCATCTGTCTTTCCTTCCTTGTCACTCCCTCTCTCGCCGTCCATCTCTGCTTCTCTCTCTCTCTGTCTCTCCAACTGCCTTTGCCTCTGTTTCTCTCCCACTCCCTCCTTCTCTCTCTGTCTCTCCCTCTCTCTTTGTCTCTCTGTCACTCCCTCTCTCTCCTTCTATTGCTGTCTATCTCGCTATCCCTCGATCCCTCCATCTGTCCTTCCCTCCCTGTCTCACCATCTCTCTCCTTCCATCTCTGCTTCTCTCTCTCTCTGTCTCTCCAACTGCCTTTGCCTCTGTTTCTCTCCCACTCCCTCCTTCTCTCTCTGTCTCTCCCTCTCTCTTTGTCTCTCTGTCACTCCCTCTCTCTCCTTCTATTGCTGTCTATCTCGCTATCCCTCTATCCCTCCATCTGTCCTTCCCTCCCTGTCTCACCATCTCTCTCCTTCCATCTCTGCCTCTCTCTCTTTCCCTCCATCTGTCTTTCCTTCTCTGTCGCTCCCTCTCTCTCCTTCTATTGCTGTCTATCTCTCTATCCCTCTATCCCTCCATCTGTCCTTCCCTCCCGTCTCTCCATCTCTCTCCTTCTATTTCTGTCTCTCTCTCTGTCCCTCCATCTGTCTTTCCCTCTCTGTCACTCCCTCTCTCTCCTTCTATCTCTGTCTCTCTGTCTCTCTGTCTCTCCATCTGTCTTACCCTCCCTGACACTCCCTCTCTGTCCCTCTATCTCTGTTGCTCTCTCTATCCCTCCATCTGTCCTTCCCTCCCTGTCTCTCCATCTCTCTCCTTCTATCTCTGTCTCTCTGTCTCTGTCCCTCCATCTGTCTTTCCCTCCCTGACACTCCCACTCTCTCCTTCTCTCTCTGTCTCTCTCTCTGTCTTTCCATTAGTCTTTCCCTCCTTGTCACTCCCTCTCTCTCCTTCCATTTCTGCTTCTCTCTCTCTCTGTCTCTCCAACTGCCTTTGCCTCTGTTTCTCTCCCACTCCCTCCTTCTCTCTCTGTCTCTCCCTCTCTCTTTGTCTCTCTGTCACTCCCTCTCTCTCCTTCTATTGCTGTCTCTCTCTCTATCCCTCTATCCCTCCATCTGTCCTTCCCTCCCTGTCTCTCCTTCTCTCTCTCTCTTTCTCTCTGTCTCTCCATCTGTCTTTCCCTCCTTATCACTCCCTTTCTCTCCTTCCATCTCTGCCTCTCTCTCTCTGTCTCTCCATCTGTCTTTCCCTCTCTGCCTCTCCCTCTCTCTCCTTCTATCTCTGTCTCTCTCTCTCGATCCCTCCGTCGGTCCTTCCCTCCCTGTCTCTCCCTCTCTCTCCTTCTATCTCTCTCTTTCTCTCTGTCTCTCCATCTGTCTTTCCCTCCCTTTCCCTCCCTCTCTCTCCTCCATTTCTGTCTCTCTCTCTGTTCCTCCATCTGTCTTTCCCTCCTTGTCACTCCCTCTCTCTCCTTCGATCTCTGCTTCTCTCTCTCTGTCTCTCCAACTGCCTTTGCCTCTGTTTCTCTCCCACTCTCTCCTTCTCTCTCCGTCTCTGCCTCTCTCTCTGTGTCTCTGTCACACCCTCTCTCTCCATCTATCTCTGTCTCTCTCTCTATCCCTCTATCCCTCCATCTGTCTTTCCCTCCCTGACACTACCTCTCTCTTCTACTCTCTCTCTCTCTGTCTCTCTCTCTGTCCATCCATCTGTCTTTCCCTCTCTGTCTCTCCCTCTCTCTCCTTCTGTCTCTGTGTTTCTCTCTGTCCCTCCATCTGTCTTTCCCTCCCTGTCTCTCCCTCTCTCTTCTACTCTCTCTGTCTCTGCCTCTCTCTCTGTCTCTCTCCCTGTCCCTCCATCTGTCTTTCCCTCTCTGTCACTCCCTCTCTCTCCTTCCACCTCTGCCTCTCTCTCTCTCTCTCTCCATCTGTCTTTCCCTCTCTGTCACTCCCTCTCTGTCTTTCTCTCTCTGTTTCTCTCTCTATCCCTCCATCTTTCCTTCCCTCCGTCACTCCATCTCTCTCCTTCTCTCTCTGTCTCTCACTCTGTCCCTCGATCTGTCTTTCCCTCCCTGTCACTCCCTCTCTCTCCTTCTCTCTCTGTCTCTCACTCTGTCCCTCCATCTGTCTTTTCCTCCCAGACACTCCCTCTCTCTCCTTCTCTCTCTGTCTCTCACTCGCTGTCTTTCCAACTGCCTTTCCCTCTGTGTATCTCCCACTCTCTCCTTTTCTCTCTGTCTCTGCCTCTCTCTGTCTCTATCCCTCCATCTGTCCTTCCCTCCCTGTCACTCCATCTCTCTCCTTCTCTCTCGATCCCTCCATCTGTCCGTCCCTCCCTGTCTCTCCCTCTCTCTCCTTCCATCTCTGCCACTCTCTCTCTCTCTCTCTCCATCTGTCTTTCCCTCTCTGCCTCTCCCTCTCTCTCCTTCTATCACTGTATCTCTCTCTCTCTATCCCTCCATCTGTCTTTCCCTCCCTGTCTCTCCCTCTCTCTCCTTCCATCTCTGTCACTCTCTCTGTTCCTCCATCTGTCTTTCCCTCTCTGTCTCTCCCTCTCTCTCCTATCTCTGTCTCTCTCTCTCTGTCTCAATTTTAAATATTCAGCAAGCTATTCCACTGTGGGAGCCATCACACCCTCATGATACTGTTTGTGGAAATTTCATGCTGGCTTATTGGTTAATTTTTAAACCTGTGATTGATAGATTCTTGTTAACCAAAGGTATTAAGAGATAAGGGGCAAAGGCAGGATATATGGTGTAAGTTTGATCACAGATCAGCCAAGATCTCATTGAATGCAGGAACAGAGTTGTGGGGTTAAATTGCATCCTCCTCTTCCAATATCCCCTGTTAAATATCCTTCTATCTCTTTTAGTCACCCTGTCAGTCCATGTCTCTCTGTTTCTCTCTTTCTGTCTCTCTCTCTGTCTCTATCAGACAGTGTAGAGTGAGATTCACTCTGTATCCACCCCATGATGTTCCTGCCCTGGGAGTGTGTGATGTGACAGCATAGAGGGAAATTTACTCTGTCAAACCCAACATTGTGCTTGGCTTGGGAATATTTAATGGGACAGTGTAGCTGGAGATTTACTCTGTATCCCTGGAATTTAGAAGGTTATGGGGTGATTTGATGAAAGTTTATAAAATAATAAGGGAAACTGATAGGGTGGACTGAGAGTAAATATTCCCACTGGCTGCGGAGTCAGGAATTTGGGGCATAGTCTGAAAATATAAAGAGTGGCCACTTTGACGTCATCCCATCGTGTCGTATGTACATTCTCACATATAGCAGGTATAGCAGCACATATATAACAGGATAGCAGGTAGAACTGTAGTCATAGTATTCAGCTGAAAATTGATCAGTTACATTGTTATTTCAGTCCATATTTACAGTACACACGGTACCTTACTGTTGTAATCAAGTCATATAGTGTCTATTCATCCCACTGGGGCAAAATGTCACTGGCTCAACATTCTCACCAAATACTAAAGCATTCCACAATGCAAGTCTCACAAATTCAACACAAGTTTCCTTTTCTGAGTCTCGCTGGTCTGTTCTGATTCTCTGAGGGATTACTGATGCTTATCCTCCACATGAGCAGTCGTCCTAATCCCGTGTGCCTGTCCTGCTCCCAAACCCGGCATCCGCTTATGTTAAGGCAAGTGATACAGGAGCGTCTCAGTGACTGAGGCAGGTGAGTCTTGAGGCTGAGCCGGGCACAGTGAGTGACCCGGGTTAATCCGACACTCCAGGGAATGTTTAAACTGAACTGTACTCTGTATCTAACCCGTGCTGTACCTTCTCTGAGAGTGTTTGATGGGGCAGTTCAGACGAGGAGAGTTATTCCTTACCCATTTTAAATATAGAGAAGTGAATATCCAAGAGATTGTTTTAAATGTGAGGAGGGTTTCTGCCTCGACCATCCTTTAGAGTCATAGAGAGATACAGCACTTATGCAGGCCCTTCGGCCCGCACAGTCTGTGCCGGCCATCAACCACCCATTTTATACTAATCCTTTCAGGCAGTGAGTTCCAGACATCCACCAGCCACTGGGTGAAGAAACTATTGATTTGTTTCGTTCTGTTAAGTTTGATGTCAATGTTTGCCCAGGATTTTGACACTGGGTGATTCAGCGATGGGATAATGCTTTGAATGCCAAGGGGAGGTGGTTGGATTCTCTCTGGTTGCAGATGGTCATTGCCTGGCACTTGTGTGACGTGAATGTTACTTGTCACTGGTCGGCCCAAACCTGAATGTTGTCTGGGTCTTGGTGCATGTGGCTCTGGATTGCTTCATTATCTGAGGCAAAATACTGTGGATGTTGGAAATCTGGAAAGCATCGAGCTGAATCACTAACTCTGTTTCTCTCTCCACAGATGCTGCTTGACCTGCTCAGTATTTCCAGCATTCTCTCCTGGGATCTCAGCTGAAGATGGCTGGGCCTCGGACACTACCCTGAGGAACTCCTGCAGTGATGTCCTGGGACTGAGATGATTGACCTCCAACAACCAAAACCATCTTCCTTTGTGCTCGGTATGACTCCAACCAGCGGATTCCCACTGACTTCAGTTTTACTCGGGCTCCTCGATGTCACACTCGGTCAAACGCTGCCTTGATGTTAAGGTCAGTCTCTCTTCCCAGTAGCAGACAGGAGTGAATCGTTCCCTTTGACCCGTTGTACACTGAACAAGCTGTGCTTCTTCACAGCCTGATACAGGACTGTACACGATCGATTAATGTAGCCCATCAAACACTCCCAGAGCAGGTTCAGCACAGCTTAGGAACAGAGTACAGTTCCTTCAACATTCTCTCTCTGTCTCTCCCTCCTGCTATCTCTGACATTAGGAGAGAGACAGAGGGAGAGAGGGTTAGATATGAAGGCAGAGAGAGGGCTGTAGATAGGGACAAAATTGGAGAGAGAGAGGTCGTTGCGGTGGATGAAAAGGATAATGTAAGATATATTAATTTGATGTAATCCTTCACTGCTGTGTACACAAACATATAAGAGATAGATATGGAGATAAAAAAACATCGGGAGAGGGGGAAATGTAGATGAAGTTGCGGCCCAGGCAGGTACGTTTGATGATCCAGAAGGAACAGCCTCCATTTTAAACATCCAGCATGCTATTCCACTGTGGGAGCCATCATACCCTCATGACATTGGTTCTGCAAATTTCTTGCTGGCTTATTGGTTAATTTTTAAATCTGTCTGTGATTGATAGATTCTTGTTAACCAAAGGTATTAAGAGATAAGGGGCAAAGGCAGGATATATGGTGTAAGTTACATCACAGATCAGCCAAGATCACATTGGATGCCGGAACAGGATTGTGGGGTTGAATTGCATCTTCCTCTTCCAATATCCCCTGTGAAGTATCCTTCTTTCTCTGTCAGTCACCCTGTCAGTCCATGTCTCTCTGTTTCTCTCTTTCTGTCTCTATCAGACAGTGTAGAGTGAGATTCACTCTGTATCCACCCCATGATGTTCCTGCCCTGGGAGTGTGTGATGGGACAGTGTAGAGGGAAATTTACTCTGTGTCAAACCCAACATTGTGCTTGGCTTGGGAATATTTAATGGGACA
Source organism: Heterodontus francisci (assembly GCF_036365525.1). Lineage (NCBI taxonomy): Eukaryota > Metazoa > Chordata > Chondrichthyes > Heterodontiformes > Heterodontidae > Heterodontus > Heterodontus francisci. The sequence goes on from NC_090415.1 coordinate 2,987,513, forward strand.
GTGTAGCTGGAGATTTACTGTGTATCCCTGGAATTTTGAAGGCTCAGGTGTGATTTGATGATTGTTTTCAAGATAATAAGGGAAACTGATAGGGTGGACAGAGAGTAACAATTCCCACTGGCTGCAGAGTCTAGAACATGGGGGCATAGTCTAAAAATATAAACCTCGTCTAAAAACCTTTCAGGAGTGAAATGAAGAAACACTTCAACACACCAGGTGTGGTATCAGTTTGAAACTCTCTTCCACAATCAGCAATTGATGCTGAGACACTTGTTAATTTTTAAATCTGAGTTTGATAGATTTTTGTTAACCAAAGGTATTAAGGGGCAAAGATAGGTACATGGAGTGAGATCACACATCAGCCATGAGCTCCTTGAATGACAGAACAGGGTTGAGGGGCCAAATGGCCTCCTCCTCTTCCTCTGTCCGACGACAAATATCCTGCGATCACTCTCTGTGTCTTGGTCTCTGTCTCCCTCTTTGTCTCTCTTTCTGTCTGTCTGTCTGTCTGTCTCTCTCTCCTCTCATCTGTGGAAATCCACACACATCAGTCAGCCATTTTAGGTTCATTTTCAGTGGCCATTTTATGTCACCACAACACTGGGACATTTATCGCTGTCTATCCCAAACCATCTCTCTTTGTCGTCTATTTGTGTTCTGCTCACATCTAAATACTAACCCCGGGGACAGACCCCCATCTAAATACCACCCCGGGACAGACCGCCATCTAAATACCACCCCGGGACAGACCCCCATCTAAATACTCTTTCCGGGACAGACCGCCATCTAAATACCACCCCGGGACAGACCCCCATCTAAATACTCTTTCCGGGACAGACCCCCATCTAAATACCACCCCGGGACAGACCCCCATCTAAATACTAACTCCGGGGACAGACCCCCATCTAAATACCACCCCGGGACAGACCGCCATCTAAATACCTCCCCAGGACAGACCTCCATCTAAATACTAACCCCGGGGACAGACGCCCATCTAAATACTAACCCCACCCCGGGACAGACCCCCATCTAAATACTAACCCCGGGGACAGACCCCCATCTAAATACTCTTTCCGGGACAGACCCCCATCTAAATACTAACCCCGGGGACAGACCGCCATCTAAATACCCCCCCCCGCGGGACAGACCGCCATCTAAATACCACCCCGGGACAGACCCCCATCTAAATACTAACTCCGGGGACAGACCGTCATCTAAATACCCCCCCAGGACAGACCCCCATCTAAATACTAACCCCGGGGACAGACGCCCATCTAAATACTAACCCCACCCCGGGACAGACCCCCATCTAAATACTCTTTCCGGGACAGACCCCCATCTAAATACTAACCCCGGGGACAGACCCCCATCTAAATACTAACCCCGGGGACAGACCCCCATCTAAATACCACCCCGGGACAGACCGCCATCTAAATACCACCCCGGGACAGACCCCCATCTAAATACTAACTCCGGGGACAGACCCCCATCTAAATACCACCCCGGGACAGACCGCCATCTAAATACATGCCCGGGAACAGACCCCCATCTAAATACCCCACCAGGGGACCGACCCCCATCTAATTATACCCTTATAATACCCCTGTGACAAATACCTGACAGGAACAGACCCCCATCTAAATACTAACTCCGGGGACAGACCCCCATCTAAATACCACCCCGGGACAGACCGCCATCTAAATACCACCCCGGGACAGACCCCCATCTAAATACCACCCCGGGACAGACCCCCATCTAAATACTAACCCCGGGGACAGACCCCCATCTAAATACCACCCCGGGACAGACCGCCATCTAAATACCACCCCGGGACAGACCCCCATCTAAATACCACCCCGGGACAGACCCCCATCTAAATACTAACCCCGGGGACAGACGCCCATCTAAATACTAACCCCACCCCGGGACAGACCCCCATCTAAATACTCTTTCCGGGACAGACCCCCATCTAAATACTAACCCCGGGGACAGACCCCCATCTAAATACCCTTTCCGGGACAGACCCCCATCTAAATAGTAACTCCGGGGACAGACCCCCATCTAAATACCACCCCGGGACAGACCGCCATCTAAATACCACCCCGGGACAGACCCCCATCTAAATACCACCCCGGGACAGACCCCCATCTAAATACTAACCCCGGGGACAGACGCCCATCTAAATACTAACCCCACCCCGGGACAGACCCCCATCTAAATACTCTTTCCGGGACAGACCCCCATCTAAATACTAACCCCGGGGACAGACCCCCATCTAAATACCCTTTCCGGGACAGACCCCCATCTAAATAGTAACTCCGGGGACAGACCGCCATCTAAATACCCCCCCCCCGCGGGACAGACCGCCATCTAAATACCACCCCGGGACAGACCCCCATCTAAATACTAACTCCGGGGACAGACCGTCATCTAAATACCCCCCCAGGACAGACCCCCATCTAAATACTAACCCCGGGGACAGACGCCCATCTAAATACTAACCCCACCCCGGGACAGACCCCCATCTAAATACTCTTTCCGGGACAGACCCCCATCTAAATACTAACCCCGGGGACAGACCCCCATCTAAATACTAACCCCGGGGACAGACGCCCATCTAAATACTAACCCCACCCCGGGACAGACCCCCATCTAAATACTCTTTCCGGGACAGACCCCCATCTAAATACTAACCCCGGGGACAGACCCCCATCTAAATACTAACTCCGGGGACAGACCCCCATCTAAATACCCTTTCCGGGACAGACCCCCATCTAAATACTAACCCCGGGGACAGACCCCCTTCTAAATACCCCCCCGGGACAGACCCCCATCTAAATAGTAACCCCCGGGACAGACCCCCATCTAAATACCCCCCCGGGACAGACCCCCATCTAAATACCCCCCCGGGACAGACCCCCATCTAAATAGTAACCCCCGGGACAGACCCCCATCTATAAATACCCCCCCCGGGACAGACCCCCATCTAAATACTAACCCCGGGGACAGACCCCCATCTAAATAGTAACCCCCGGGACAGACCCCCATCTAAATAGTAACCCCCGGGACAGACCCCCATCTAAATACCCCCCCCGGGACAGACCCCCGTCTAAATACTAACCCCGGGGACAGACCCCCATCTAAATACTAACCCCACCCCGGGACAGACCCCCATCTAAATACTAACCCCACCCCGGGACAGACCCCCATCTAAATACTAACCCCACCCCGGGACAGACCCCCATCTAAATACCATCAAAATATGCAGAGACAGAAAGAAGTGGAGCAGCAGAGATACAAAGTAAGATGTGTTCACAGAATAGAGAGGGGTGTCCCGGGACAGGTCGGAGGGAAATGCAGAGATAATCTTGCAGGAAAGGAGGAGTAGAGATGGAAAGATTCAGGGATTTGGAAGTGAGTGAGAGAAGAAATGGAGTGAGAGAGAGACAGATAAAGATGCAGAGAGTTGCAGAAATAGAGTGACAATGGAAACTTGTGAGACTCCAGAGAGAGGCAGAGATAGAAAGGATGTTGAGAGATACAGAGATAGGGATTTAAAGATGTGAAGAAACAGAGTTAGGAACAAAGAGGAAGGTGCAGGGAACAAGTTGCAGCAAGAGATGGAGAGAGGGAAATCTACGGGATTACATTGACTGTTCTGGAGCAGCGATTCCCAAACTATTCCCTTTGGACACCATCCAGCCCCCTCCCTTGTGGTAAAAATAAAATCCACAGACCCCCGAAAACACAAAATCAAAATACTGAGGATGCTGGAAATCTGAAATAAAAACTGTTCTGGAAACACTGGGCATTTCCAGCACTTTGTTTTTCTATCAGCCCCGAAATCACACAGTCTTCTTTTCTGGATCTAGAAATTAATTTGACAATGACAAATATATTTTTATTATTACTTTCCCTCTCCGGTTAAAGCTCTTGTCGGAGAATTCCACGTGGCCAAAAGATTCTCCCTCTGCATCATCACAGCTGCAGCTTCCGAAAAGATTCTCCTTGGGAATAAGAGAAATAAAATTGATTCAAACAAAGCAAAGCATTTTTGCACAGAAATAAAACACAGCGAGAGCCCAGGACTCTCTCTCAAACTCACTAACATAAAACAATCTCTCAGTGACTTACAAACACATCCCCTGACACAGAGACAGAGACTGGGAAGTGTAGATGTGTTTACCCTGTCATTTCCTGCTGTCTCTCTCTCTCTCTCTCTCTCTCTCGATTTCTCTGTGTGTCTCTCTACATCTGTTTCTGCCTCATTGTAAAAGCACACAAACACTGGTGACCCCCATCCCCTCTCCTGTAGAAGGATAGAGAGAGAAATCCACATTCCCATCCCTGAAAATCTGAATTCAAATGGTCCCCCGGTGTTTCATTTCACTGTCAAATTCAGCCCACAGCCTCAAACACCAGCAATATTCGGGAATGAGAACAAGCCTTTACAAACCTTCACATTTCACCCATTTCATTGCTGATTCACAGAAGTATTTGACACTCAATGAATCAATTTTTAAAGTGCTCGTCACTGTTGCAAAGTTGGAAATGCTGTCGGCCATTGATGCACAGCAAGATCCCACAAGCAGCAGTGTGCTTACAGCCAGCTACCCCTCTCTCCCCCTCTGATTCCCTCACTCTCCTGCGTCTCTCTCCCTCCTGTTACTCTCATTCAGAGAGACAGATGGAGAGAGAGAGAGAAATTCACGTCACTGCCCAAAACACCAGCATTATTTGGGAATTATACCGGCTTCAAGCTCCGGACCTAATTTCAAGGCCTTCAGGAGAGCTTTACACACAATGAATTCACTTCTAAAATGCACTCACTGTGACAATGCAAGGAATTCTGCAGGCAAGCTGTGCACAGCAAGATCCCAGCAATGGTGACACTTCAAAATTCAGTTTCCCAAGATTTTGAGTGTGGATTTCTCTCTCTCTCTGTCTTTCTCCATCTTTCTCTGCCTTCCCTCCCTCATCCACACTCCGCCTGTCTCTCTCTCTCTCTCTCTCATTTACCTGCCACCTCCAGCTATTTCTCTCTCTCCCTCTTTTTCTCTCCATCTGTTTCTGCCTCAGTGTTGTAATGTAAGAATTGATGCAGGGAATGTATGCACAGCAGGATCCCACAATGTGATCATAGCCAGATATCCTATCACAGTCCTCTGAAAATGCTGAACTCCATCTTTAAACTTTTCACAAGCCTTTATACAGCTTCACGTTCAGCTCTTGTAATTATTGGCCCTCAGGAGCAGTTGAGAATCAATGAACTAATTTTTAAAGTGGTCCTCACTGTTACAATGCAGGAAACCTGTAGGCAATCTGTGCACAGCAAGATCCCAAAGGCAACAATATGCTAATATGCAGATAATCTGTTTTTAGTGACGTAAGTTTCGAGATCCCAGAGGGAGGGACATTCCTGCAGTTTGAAAATCTCAAACACCCCTCTCCCTGTCTTTCTCCTGCTCCCTCCCCCCTGCACACCATCCACATCTGTTTCTTTTTCTCTCGATCTGGGATTTAATCTAGATTGAAACGTCCGCTGAAATGTTTCTGTCACCGTTTAAAATAACCACACATCACATTTGATTCATAGAGAGATACAGCACTAAAACAGGCCCTTCGGCCCAACGCTGACCATCAGCCACCCATTTATGCTAATCCTACATTCATGCCATTTTCCCCTCTCTCACATCCCCACCTTCCCTCAATTCTCCGACCACCTACCTACACGAGGGGCAATTTTTATAATGGCCAATTTACCTATCAACCCGCAAGTCTTTGGCATGTGGCAGGAAACCAGAGCACCCGGAGGAAACCCACACGGAGAACTTGCAAACTCCGCACAGGCAGTACCCAGAACCCAACCTGGGTTGCTGGAGCTGTGAGGCTGCGGTACTAACCACTTAGCCACTGCAGGAAAGTCCCTCCCTCTGCGATCCCGAAACTTACATCACTGAAAACACATAATCTGCATATTATCATATTGCTGCCTGTGGGATCTTGCTGTGCACACATTGTGGCACCTATTGATTAATGGTTAAAATAGAGAAAGTGCGGGGGAGAGAAAAGCAGAGGAAGTTGGAGAGTAAACACAGAGAGATCCACAATCTGACCCTCAGGAAGCTGAATTTTAAAGTGTCCTCATTGTTGTGCAGAAAAATGCAGAGATGCACAGCAAGATCCCACAAGCTGCAATGTGATGATAGCTAGATTTCAGTCCCCAGAAAGGGTGAAACTCCCTCTTTAAACTGGGAACAAGCTGCTGATTCTGTCTCACCATTTCAAATAACGACAAATCATATTGCTGTGTGTGGCGTGTTTTTTTATTTATTAAAGGTTTAATTGGAGAAGGAGAGTGTGAAACCGAGACAGAGAAGAGAAAGCATGGGGGGAGATAGAGACACAGGGAAAGAATGTGGAGACAGAGAGAAAGCTCAGACCTACAGTAAAATGAATTAAAATGGGCACCGTGCATCTTATTTCACTGTTAGCTTCCTCGCATTGCCCAAAACACCAGCACACCTCACAGACAGGGCTGGAAGGAGCAAGGGGCAAATGGGACTCCCTCCTGGGGCTGCTCCTTTAACCCCAGGCTTTCAATCTGTATAAAACACCAGGAGCCCCAATCCAACATGAAACGTTTAACCCAGGGCCCCAGGGAGGAAATTAAACCTCAGGCTAATAAACAGACACAACTCACGTGGGCCCTTTGGGTGCAGCCTGTGGACAAGGCCTCAGTCCATCCCCTCTGGAGGAAGCTCCTGTCCAAGGATTCCTCGTCCCAGACTTTCCCTCTTTTCATCTTCACCGTGCAGGTTTCAGAATGAAAATTCCTAAGGCAAGAGGGAGAGAGAGAAAATTGATTAAAAGGCATTGTTAAACAAAATAGCACAGCAAGAGCCCAGCAATTGCCCTCGGTTACACAGACACTCTCTCAGCAACACCCAAATACAAACAAATCAGTTAATAAAGCAGAGGCTAAAATGGTTCAGACAGTTCCCTCCACCAGTGTGTGTCTGTGTGTCTGTCTCTTTATCTCTCTCCGTGTCTCTGTATCTCTCTCTCTCTTCCTATCTCAGTCACCCCTGTGACCCTCTCTCTTGCTCTCTCTCTCTCTGTCCATATCGGGCTTTTTCCCCTCAATTTTGTATCTAATCTTAGTTGAAATAAGCTATGAAATATTTCTGTCTCACCATTTAAAACAACAACAAATCATATTGCAGTGTGTGATATGTTTTTAACTATTAAAGGTTTAAATAGAGAGACAGAGGGAAAGAAAGCTGGAGAGAGACAGAGAGAGAAATCTCAACTCAGAACTTCAGTAAAATGAATTGAAATGGGCTCCGTCCATTTTATTTAACAGCAAAGCTTCAGAACATTGTCCAAAGCACACAGATTATTCTAGAATTATTACAAGCCGATAGAAACTATCACATTTGTGACTTAATTCCTAGCCTTTTGAAGCTCAGAGTTAATTTTTTAAAGTGGTCGTCACTGTTGCAATGTTGGAAATGTTGCATGCCATTGGTGCACAGCAAGATCCCACAAGCAGCAGTGTGATAACAGCCGGCTAACCCCTCCTCTCCCCCTCTGATTCCCTCCATGTTTCCCTCACTCTCCTGCGTCTCTCTCCCTCCTATTACTCTCATTCAGACAGACAGAGAAATCCATTCTCAGAACCTCACTGTCAATTCAAATGACTGCTGCACATTTCATTTCACCCTCAAATTCACGGCACTGCCCAAAACACCAGCATTACTCGGGAATTATAACAAGCCTTTATACAGCTACACCTTTCCGATGTTTCATTTAGTCTTGCGAGGTGGGCCCCAGAGAGGATATTAAACCTCAGGGTCATAAACAGACACAACTCACGTGGGCCCTTTGGGTGCAGCCTGTGGACAAGGCCTCAGTCCGTCCCCTCTGGAGGAAGCTCCTGTCCAAGGATTCCTCGTCCCAAACTTTCCCTCTTTTCACCTTCACCGTGCAGTTTTCAGAATGAAAATTCCTCAGGGGAAAGAAGGAGAAAAAAATTGCATTAAAATACAAAGCGAAGACATTTTTAAACAAAATTGCACAGCAAGAGCCCAGGGTTTCCTCTCTCAGTTACACAGACAATCAGCAATATTCAAATACAATCAAATCACAGTTATAAACCAGATTGAGACAGAGAGAGCACACACACAGATACACAGACACACACACTGAATCAGACTGGGGAATGTGTCTACTCTCTCCAGAGAGAGAGTGAGAGGTGGGTTTTGTGATTGGAACTCAGATCTTCAAACCCAGTTTATATCCTGAGTGAGCTGTTTGCAAACTCCACCCATTGAGCCTCTGACATGTTGGGCTGTCTCTCAATCTCCTGCCTCGGGGGCGGGGGAGGGGGCCTGTCCATTGATATGTTAATCCCAGGACAGGACCTTCCTGACTTTTACAGTCCATTGATATGTTAATCCCAGCACAGCAATGCTTTCAGACATCTCTTAGTTCATTTTAAACCTTTCATTCTTTCCCTGCAGTTTCAAAATATCAAACACTGATCCAACCCTCCCCCCTCAAACCCTCACACTAAACCCACAAAAAAGACAGAGGCGCAAGGGAAGAGCCAACTGTGTAACAGCCCCGACAATCACATTTCTCTGCAGCACCTGTGGAAGAGCTTGTCACTCTAGAATTGGCCTTTATAGCCACTCCAGGCGCTGCTCCACAAACCACTGACCACCTCCAGGCACTTACCCATTGTCTCCCGAGATAAGGAGGCCAAAGAAGAAACTCACAATACAGGACTGGGCAGATAATGGGGATTGTTACTGAGGTTGTGTTTGGGGATTTTTACTGACATCAGTGTGGATTTTAAAGTGTGTCTCCCCTTCCCTCACATCTAAAGTCTCTCAGTGTTGTTGTTGTGTGTTGACAGCTTTTCCAGTGTCCAGTCCCTTTCAACTTTTAATAAAATCTGTGGAACACAAATAAATGTAAAGTTTCTCCTACAAGCTGTTTTAGATTAGATATACAGCACTGAAACAGGCCCTTCGGCCCACCGAGTCTGTGCCGACCATCAACCACCCATTTATACTCATCCTACACTCATCCCATATTCCTACCAAACATCCCCACCTGCCCCCTGTATTTCCCGACCACCTACCTATACTAGTGACAATTTATAATGGCCAATTTACCTACCAACCTGCAAGTCTTTTGGCTTGTGGGACGAAACCGGAGCACCCGGAGAAAACCCACGCAGACACAGGGAGAACTTGCAAACTCCACACAGGCAGTACCCGGAATCGAACCCAGGTCCCTGGAGCTGTGAGGCTGCGGTGCTAACCACTGCGCCACTGTGCCGCCCTCTTTCACTGTCTTTCTCTGTCACTGCCCTATCTCTCTCTCTCTGTCTCTCTCAGGACTGGGCAGACACTGGGGATTGTTACTGAGGTTCTGTTGGTCATTTTTACTGACATCAGTGTGGATTGTAAAATCTGTCTGTGTGTGTGTGTGTGTCTCTGTCTGTGTCTGTGTGTGTGTGTGTGTCTCTGTCTGTGTGTGTGTGTGTGTCTGTCCCTTTATGTATGTGTCTGTGTGTGTCTGGATGTGTGTGTGAGAGAGAGAGAGAGAATATCAGGGTCACCTCGCTCCATCTCTATCTCTCCTTGTCTCTCTGTTTCTCCTCTCTCTATCTCTCCCTCTGTCAATCCGCCTCTCTCATAGAAACATAGAAAATAGGAGCAGGAGCAGGCCATTCGGCCCTTTGGGCCTGCTCCGTCATTCAATAAAGATCATGACCGATGGTCTAATTCAGTACCCTGTTCCCACTTTCTCCCCATACCCCTTGATCCCTTTGACATTAAGAAATATATCTCTCTCCTCCATGAATATATTTAATGACTTGGCCTCCACTGCCTTCTGCGGTAGAGAATTCCACAGGTTCACCACCCTCTACCCCATCCATCTCTCCCCCTCTATCTCCGTCTCCACCCTCTATCTACCTCTCCCCCTCTATCTCCGTCTCCACCCTCTATCTCCCGCTCTCTCTCCCTCTCCGCTCTCTCTCCCTCTCCCCCCTCTATCTCCGTCTCCCCCTCTATCTCCGTCTCCCCCTCTATCTCCGTCTCCCCCTCTATCTCCCTCTGCCCCTCTATCTCCCTCTCCCCCGCTCACACATCCCCTCGATCTCACTCTTCCCCTCGATCTCACTCTTCCCCTCTCTCACTCTTCCCCTCTCTCACTCTTCCCCTCTCTCACTCTCCCCCTCTATCTCACACACCCCCTCTATCTCACACACCCCCTCTATCTCCCTCTTCCCCTCTATCTCCCTCTTCCCCTCTATCTCACACACCCCCTCTATCTCACACACCCCCTCTATCTCACACACCCCCTCTATCTCACTCTCCCCCTCTATCTCACTCTCCCCCTCTATCTCATTCTCCCCCCTCTATCTCATTCTCCCCCCTCTATCTCACTCTCTCCCCTCTATCTCACTCTCCCCCCTCTATCTGTCTCACCCCTCTATCTCCCTCTCCCCCTCACACTCCCTCTCTCTCCCTCTCTCTCTCTCTCCCTCTCTCTCTCTCTCCACGTCTATCTCTCTTTACCCCCTCTATCTCTCTTTACCCCCTCTATCTCTCTCTCCCCCCTCTATCTCTCTCTCCCCATCTCTCGCTCTCGTTGTCTTTCGCTATCATTGTCTCTGTCTCTCTCTCTCTCACTGCCGCTCCCTCTCTCTCTGTTTCTCTCTCTGTGTCTCTATCTCTCTCTTTCTCTCTTTCAGTCTGTCTGTCTCTCTCTCTGTTACTCTCTCTCTCTCTGTGCCTCTGTCCATGACTCTACTGTGTCTCTCTCACACCATCTCTGCCTTTCCCTCACTCTGTATCTCTGTCTCTCTCACTGTCCCTCCATCTGTCTTTCCCTCGCTGTCACTCCCTTTCTCCTTCTCTCTGTCTCTCCCTCTCTCTCCTTCTCTCTCTCTGTCCCTCCATCTGTCATTCCCTCCCTGTCACCGTCTCTCTCTAATTCTATCTCTCTCTCTCTCTCCCTCTCTTTCTCTGCCTCTGTCCATAACTCTGTCTGTGTCTCTATGACACCATCTCTCCCTTCCTCCCTCACTCCCAGGATAGCAATGGTTTCAAACATTTTTCCTTCTTTCTTTAACCCTCCCTCTCTGTCCCACTCTCTCCTTCTTTCTCTGTCTCCCTCTGTCCCTCCATCTGTCTTTCCCTCTCTGTCACTCCCTCTCTCTCCTTCTATCTCTGAATCTCCATCTGTCTTTCCCTCTCTCTCCTATCTCTCTCTGTCTCTCCATCTGTCTTTCCCTCCCTGTCACTCGCTCTCTCTCCGTCCATCTCTGTCTCTCCATCTCTCTTTCGATCTATGTCGCTCCCACTCTTTCCTTCTCTCTCTTTCTCTCTCTCTCTCTCCATCTCTCCATCAGTCTCCCCCGGATCACTCCCTCTCTCTCCTTCTATCTCTGCCACTCTCTCTCTATCCCTCCATCTGTCCTTCCCTCCCTGTCACTCCATCTCTCTCCTTCTCTCTCTGTCTCTCACTCTGTCCCTCCATCTGTCTTTCCCTCCCTGTCACTCCCTCTCTCTCCTTCTATCTCTCTCTCTCGTTCTATCCCTCCATCTATCCTTCCCTCCCTGTCACTCCATCTCTCTCCTTCTCTCTTTGTCTCGATCTCTGTCTCTCCATCTGTCTTTCCCTCCTTGTCGCTCCCTCTCTCTCCTTCTCTCTCTGTCTCTCTCTCTCTGTCTCTTCATCTGCCTTCCCCACCCCCTGACACTCCCTCTCTCTCCTTCTATCTCTGTCTCTGCCTCTCCCTCTGTCTCGCTCTCTCTGTCTCTCCAACAGCCTTTCCCTTTCTGTCTCTCCCTCTCTCTCCTTCTATCTCTGTCCCTCACTCTGTCCCTCCATCTGTCCTTCCCTCTCTCTCCTTCTATCTCTGTCTCTCTCTCTCTGTCTCTCTGTCTGTCCCTCCATCTGTCCTGCCCTCCCTGTCCTTCTATCTCTGTCTCTCTCTCTCTGTCTCTCTCTCTGTTCCTCCATTTGTCTTTCCCTCTCTGTCTCTGTCCTTCTATCTGCTTCACTCTGTCTCTCTCTCTGTCCCTCCATCAGTCTTTCCCTGTCTGTTTCTCCATTTCTCTCCTTCTATCTCTGTCTCTCTCTCTGTCCCTCCATCTGTCCTGCCCTCCCTGTCCTTCTATCTCTGTCTCTCTCTCTCTGTCTCTCTCTCTGTTCCTCCATTTGTCTTTCCCTCTCTGTCTCTGTCCTTCTATCTCTGTCTCTGCTTCACTCTGTCTCTCTCTCTGTCCCTCCATCAGTCTTTCCCTGTCTGTTTCTCCATTTCTCTCCTTCTATCTCTGTCTCTCTGTCTGTCCCCCCATCTGTCCTGCCCTCCCTGTCCTTCTATCTCTGTCTCTCTCTCTCTGTCTCTCTCTCTGTCCCTCCATTTGTCTTTCCCTCTCTGTCTCTGTTCTTCTATCTCTGTCTCTGCTTCTCTCTGTCTCTCTCTCTGTCCCTCCATCAGTCTTTCCCTCTCTGTTTCTCCATTTCTCTCCTTCTATCTCTGTCTCTCTCTCTGTCCCTCCATCTGTCTTTGCCTCTCTGTCACTCCCTTTCTCCTTCTCTCTGTCTCTCCCTCTCTCTCTGTCTCTCTCTCTGTCCCTCCATCTGTCTTTCCCTCTATCTCTCCCTCTCTCTCCTTCTATCTCTGTCTCTCTCTCTATCCCTCCATCTGTCCTTCCCTCCCTGTCACTCCATCTCTCTCCTATCTCTGTCTTTCTCTCTGTCTTTCCATCTGTGTTTCCCTCCCTATCACTCCCTCTCACTCGTTCCATCTCTGCCTCTCTCCCTGTCCCTCCATCTGTCTTCCCACACCCCACCCATCACTCCATCTCTCTCCTTCTATCTCTGTCTCTATCTCTCTATCCCTCCATCTGTCCTTCCCTCCCTCTCTCTCCTTCTCTCTCTGTCTGTCTCTCTGTCCCTCCATCTGTCTTTCCTTCTCTGTCTCTCCCGCTCACTCCTTCCATCTCTGCCTCTCTCTCTCTGTCTCTCCCTCTCTCTCCATCTATCTCTGTCTCTCTCTCTCTGTCTTTCCATATGTCTTTCCTTCTCTGTCACTCCCTCTCTCTCCTTCCATCTCTGCCTCTCTCTCTCTCTCTCCAACTGCCTTTCCCTCTGTCTCACCCACACTCTCCTTCTCTCTCTCTCTGCCTCTCTCTCTGCCTCTCTCTCTGTCTCTCTCTCTGTCTGCCTCTCTCTCTGTCCCTCCATCTGTCTTTCCCTCTCTGTTGCTCCCTCCCTCTCCTTCTATCTCTGTCTCTCTCTCTGTTCCACCATTTGTCTTTCCCTCCCAGTCACTCCCACTCTCCTTCTCTCTGTCTCTCCCTCTCCCTCCCCTCGATCTCACTCTCTCCCTCTATCTCACTCTCTCTCTCTATCTCCCTCTCCCCCTCTATCTCCCTCTCCCCCTCGATCTCCCTCTCCCCCTCGATCTCCCTCTCCCCCTCGATCTCCCTCTCCCCCTAGATCTCACTCTCCCCCTCGATCTGCCTCTCCCCTCGATCTGCCTCTCCCCCTCTATCTCACACTCCCCATCAATCTCACACTCCCCATCAATCTCACACTCCCCCTCGATCTCACTCTCTCTCTCTATCTCCCTCTCCCCCTCGATCTCCCTCTCCCCCTCAATCTCACTCTCCCCCTCGATCTCACTCTCCCCCTCGATCTCACTCTCCCCCTCGATCTGCCTCTCCCCCTCTATCTCACACTCCCCCTCAATCTCACACTCCCCCTCTACCTCACTCTCCACCTCTATCTCACTCTCCCTCTCTCTCTGTCTCTCTCACTGCCTCTCTCTCTACCTCTTCCTGTCTCTCTCTCTGTTTCTCTCTCTCTTTGTGTCTCTCTGTCTGTTGCTCTCTCTCTCTGTCGCTCCTCTCTCTCTCTGTCCATGACTCTGTTTGTGTCTCTCTCACACCATTTCTCTCTCTCTGCCTCTGTCTCTCTGCCTCTCCCTGTCTCTATCTCTCTCTCTGTGTCTCAGTTTCCCCAATCTCTCACCATAGGACAGTCCCGTCATCCCGGGAACAAGTCTGGTGAACCTTCATTGCACTCCCTCTCTGGCAATAATATCCTTCCTAAGGTAAGGGGACCAAAACTGCACACAGTACCCCCCCCGCAATTTATCCCCCCCCGCAATTATCTTCCCCCCCCGCAATTATTTCCCCCCCCCGGCCCCAGGACCGAGTCCCATCTAAATACCCCCCCAGGAGCAGACTCCCATCGAAATACCCCGTCAATAACAGACCCCCATCTAAATACATCCCCGGGTACAGACCCCCATCGAGATACATCCCTGGGGACAGACCCCCATCTAAATACATCCCCGGGTACAGACCCCCATCTAAATACATCCCCGGGTACAGACCCCCATCGAGATACATCCCTGGGGACAGACCCCCATCTAGATACATCCCTGGGGACAGACTCCCATCTAAATACATCCCCGGGGACAGACTCCCATCTAAATACCCCCCCAGGAGCAGACTCCCATCGAAATACCCCGTCAATAACAGACCCCCATCTAAATACATCCCCGGGTACAGACCCCCATCGAGATACATCCCTGGGGACAGACCCCCATCTAAATACATCCCCGGGACAGACCCCCATCTAAATACATCCCTGGGGACAGACCCCCATCTAAATACATCCCCGGGTACAGACCCCCATCTAAATACATCCCCGGGTACAGACCCCCATCTAAATACATCCCCGGGTACAGACCCCCATCTAAATACATCCCCGGGGACAGACCCCCATCTAGATACATCCCCGGGGACAGACTCCCATCTAAATACATCCCCGGGGACAGACTCCCATCTAAATACATCCCCGGGGACAGACTCCCATCTAAATACCCCCCCAGGAGCAGACTCCCATCTAAATACATCCCCGGGTACAGACCCCCATCTAAATACATCCCCGGGTACAGACCCCCATCTAAATACATCCCCGGGGACAGACCCCCATCTAGATACATCCCTGGGGACAGACTCCCATCTAAATACATCCCCGGGGACAGACTCCCATCTAAATACATCCCCGGGGACAGACTCCCATCTAAATACCCCCCCAGGAGCAGACTCCCATCTGGATACATCGCCGGGGACAGACCCCCATCTAAATTAACCCCCGGGACAGACCCCCATCTAAATACTAACCCCAGGGACAGACCCCCATCTAAATACTAACCCCGGGGTCAGACCCCCATCTAAATACATCCCCGGGGACAGTCCCCCATCTAAATACATGCCCGAGAACAGACCCCCATCTAAATACCCCACCAGGGGGCCGACCCCCATCTAATTATACCCTTATAATACCCCTGTTACAAATACCTGACAGGAACAGATCCCCATCTAAATACTAACCACGGGGACAGACCCCCAACTAAATACACCCCCCGGAACAGACCCCCATTTAAATACACCCCCCCGGGACAGACTCCCATCTAAATACATGCCCGGGAACAGACCCCCATCTAAATACACCCCCCGGGAACAGACCCCCATCTCAATACACCCCCCGGGACAGACCCCCATCTCAATACACCCCCCGGGACAGACCCCCATCTCAATACACCCCCCGGGACAGACCCCCATCTAAATACAGACCCCCATCTAAATACATCCCCGGGGACAGATCCCTATTTAGATAGCCCACCCGGGGACAGACCCCCAACTAAATAAAGCCCCGGGGACAGACCCCCATCTAAATACATCCCCGGGGACAGACCCCTATTTAGATAGCCCACCCGGGGACAGACCCCCATCTAATTATAACCTTATAATACCCGTTAGAAATACCTGACGGAAACAGACCCCCATCTAAATACTAACCCCAGGGACCGACCACCATCTAAATACCCCCCCCGGGACAGACCCCCATCTAAATACTAACCCCGGGGACAGACCCCCATCTAAATACTAACCCCGGGGACAGACCGTCATCTAAATACCCCCCAGGGACAGACCGCCATCCAAATACATCCCCGGGGACAGACCGCCATCTAAATACATCCCCGGGGACAGACCCTCATCTAAATACATCCCCGGGGACAGACCCCCATCTAATTATACCCTTATAATACCCCTATTACAAATACCTGACTGGAACAGACCCCCATCTAAATACTAACTCCGGGGACAGACCCCCATCTAAATAGATCACCGGGGACAGACCCCCATCTAAATACATCCCCGGGGACAGACCCCTATTTAGATAGCCCACCCGGGGACAGACCCCCATCTGAATACTAACCCCAGGGACAGACCCCCATCTAAATACCACCCCGCGACAGACCCCCATCTGAATACTAACCCCAGGGACAGACCGCCATCTAAATACCACCCCGGGGACAGACCCCCATCTAAATACTAACCCCGGGGACAGACCCCCATCTAAATACTAACCCCGGCTACAGACCCCCATCTAAATACTCTTTCCGGGACAGACCCCCATCTAAATACTCTTTCCGGGACAGACCCCCATCTAAATACTAACCCCGGGGACAGACCCCCATCTAAATACTCTTTCCGGGACAGACCCCCATCTAAATACTCTTTCCGGGACAGACCCCCATCTAAATACTAACCCCGGGGACAGACCCCCATCTAAATACCCTTTCCGGGACAGACCCCCATCTAAATACTAACCCCGGGGACAGACCCCCATCTAAATACTCTTTCCGGGACAGACCCCCATCTAAATACTCTTTCCGGGACAGACCCCCATCTAAATACTAACCCCGGGGACAGACCCCCATCTAAATACTCTTTCCGGGACAGACCCCCATCTAAATACTCTTTCCGGGACAGACCCCCATCTAAATACCCTTTCCGGGACAGACCCCCTTCTAAATACATCCCCGGGGACAGACCCCCATCTAAATTACCCCCCCGGGACAGACCCCCATCTAAATACTAACCCCAGGGACAGACCCCCATCTAAATAGTAACCCCCGGGACAGACCCCCATCTAAATACCCCCCCCCCCCCCCGGGACAGACCCCCATCTAAATACCCCCCCCCCCCCGGGACAGACCCCCATCTAAATACTAACCCCGGGGACAGACCCCCATCTAAATACTAACCCCGGCTACAGACCCCCATCTAAATACCCTTTCCGGGACAGACCCCCATCTAAATACCCCCCCCCCCCCCGGGACAGACCCCCATCTAAATACCCACCCCCCCCCCCGGGACAGACCCCCATCTAAATACTAACCCCGGGGACAGACCCCCATCTAAATACTAACCCCACCCCGGGACAGACCCCCATCTAAATACTCTTTCCGGGACAGACCCCCATCTAAATACTAACCCCGGGGACAGACCCCCATCTAAATACTAACCCCACCCCGGGACAGACCCCCATCTAAATACTCTTTCCGGGACAGACCCCCATCTAAATACTAACCCCGGGGACAGACCCCCATCTAAATACCCTTTCCGGTACAGACCCCCATCTAAATACTAACCCCGGGGACAGACCCCCATCTAAATACCCTTTCCGGTACAGACCCCCATCTAAATACTAACCCCGGGGACAGACCCCCATCTAAATACTAACCCCACCCCGGGACAGACCCCCATCTAAATACCCCACCCGAGGACAGACCCCCATCTAAATACCCCCGGGACAGACCCCCATCTAAATAGTAACCCCCGGGACAGACCCCCATCTAAATACCCCCCCCCGGGACAGACCCCCATCCAAATACTAACCCCGGGGACAGACCCCCATCTAAATACCCTTTCCGGGACAGACCCCCATCTAAATACCCTTTCCGGGACAGACCCCCATCTAAATACCCCCCCCGGGGACAGACCCCCATCTAAATACCCCCCCCCCCCCCGGGACAGACCCCCATCTAAATAGTAACCCCCGGGACAGACCCCCATCTAAATACCCCCCCCCGGGACAGACCCCCATCTAAATACTAACCCCGGGGACAGACCCCCATCTAAATACCCTTTCCGGGACAGACCCCCATCTAAATACCATCAAAATATGCAGAGACAGAAAGAAGTGGAGCGGCTGAGATACAAAGTAAGATGAGTTCACAGAATCGAGAGGGGTGTCCCGGGACAGGTGGGAGGGAAATGCAGAGATAATCTTGCAGGAAAGGAGGAGCAGAGATGGAAAGATTCAGGGATTTGGAAGTGAGTGAGAGATGAAATGGAGTGAGAGAGAGACAGATAAAGATAAAGAGAGTCGCAGAAAGAGAGTGACAATGGAAACTTGTGAGACTCCAGAGAGAGGCAGAGATAGAAAGGATGTTGAGAGATACAGAGATAGGGATTTAAAGATGTGAAGAAACAGAGCTAGCAACAAAGAGGAAGGTGCAGGGAACAAGTTGCAGCAAGAGATGGAGAGAGGGAAATCTACGGGATTACATTGACTGTTCTGGAGCAGCGATTCCCAAACTATTCCCTTTGGACACCATCCAGCCCCCTCCCTTGTGGTAAAAATAAAATCCACAGACCCCCGAAAACACAAAATCAAAATACTGAGGATGCTGGAAATCTGAAATAAAAACTGTGCTGGAAATACTGAGCTTTTCCAGCACTTTGTTTTTCTATCAGCCCCGAAATCACACAGTCTTCTTTTCTGGATCTAGAAATTAATTTGACAATGACAAATATATTTTTATTATTACTTTCCCTCTCCGGTTAAAGCTCTTGTCGGAGAATTCCATGTGGCTAAAAGATTCTCCCTCTGCATCATCACAGCTGCAGCTTCCGAAAAGATTCTCCTTGGGAATAAGAGAAATAAAATTGATTCAAACAAAGCAAAGCATTTTTGCACAGAAATAAAACACAGCGAGAGCCCAGGACTCTCTCTCAAACTCACTAACATAAAACAATCTCTCAGTGACTTACAAACACATCCCCTGACACAGAGACAGAGACTGGGAAGTGTAGATGTGTTTACCCTGTCATTTCCTGCTGTCTCTCTCTCTCTCTCTCTCTCTCTCGATTTCTCTGTGTGTCTCTCTACATCTGTTTCTGCCTCATTGTAAAAGCACACATGCACTGGATACCCCCATCCCCTCTCCTGTAGAAGGATAGAGAGAGAAATCCACATTCCCCATCCCTGAAAATCTGAATTCAAATGGTCCCCCGGTGTTTCATTTCACTGTCAAATTCAGCCCACAGCCTCAAACACCAGCAATATTCGGGAATGAGAACAAGCCTTTACAAATCTTCACATTTCACCCATTTCATTGCTGATTCACAGAAGTATTTGACACTCAATGAATCAATTTTTAAAGTGCTCGTCACTGTTGCAAAGTTGGAAATGCTGTCGGCCATTGATGCACAGCAAGATCCCACAAGCAGCAGTGTGCTTACAGCCAGCTACCCCTCTCTCCCCCTCTGATTCCCTCACTCTCCTGCGTCTCTCTCCCTCCTGTTACTCTCATTCAGAGAGACAGATGGAGAGAGAGAGAGAAATTCACGTCACTGCCCAAAACACCAGCATTATTTGGGAATTATACCGGCTTCAAGCTCCGGACCTAATTTCAAGGCCTTCAGGAGAGCTTTACACACAATGAATTCACTTCTAAAATGCACTCACTGTGACAATGCAAGGAATTCTGCAGGCAAGCTGTGCACAGCAAGATCCCAGCAATGGTGACACTTCAAAATTCAGTTTACCAAGATTTTGAGTGTGGATTTCTCTCTCTGTCTTTCTCCATCTTTCTCTGCCTTCCCTCCCTCATCCACACTCCGCCTGTCTCTCTCTCTCTCCCTCTCTGATTTACCTGCCACCTCCAGCTGTTTCTCTCTCTCCCTCTTTTTCTCTCCATCTGTTTCTGCCTCAGTGTTGTAATGTAAGAATTGATGCAGGGAATGTATGCACAGCAGGATCCCACAATGTGATCATAGCCAGATATCCTATCACAGTCCTCTGAAAATGCTGAACTCCATCTTTAAACTTTTCACAAGCCTTTAGACAGCTTCACGTTCAGCTCTTGTAATTATTGGCCCTCAGGAGCAGTTGAGAATCAATGAACTAATTTTTAAAGTGGTCCTCAATGTTTCAATGCAGGAAACCTGCAGGCAATCTGTGCACAGCAAGATCCCAAAGGCAACAATATGCTAATATGCAGATAATCTGTTTTTAGTGACGTAAGTTTCGAGATCGCAGAGGGAGGGACATTCCTGCAGTTTGAAAATCTCAAACACCCCTCGCCCTGTCTTTTTCCTGCACCCTCCCCCCTGCACCCCATCCACATCTGTTTCTTTTTCTCTCGATCTGGGATTTAATCTAGATTGAAACGTCCGCTGAAATGTTTCTGTCACCGTTTAAAATAACCACACATCACATTCGATTCATAGAGAGATACAGCACTAAAACAGGCCCTTCGGCCCAATGCTGACCATCAGCCATCCATTTATGCTAATCCTACATTAATGCCATTTTTCCCCCTCTCACGTCCCCACCTTCCCTCTATTCTCCCACCACCTACCTACACGAGGGGCAATTTTTATAATGGCCAATTTACCTATCAACCCGCAAGTCTTTGGCATGTGGCAGGAAACCAGAGCACCCGGAGGAAACCCACACGGAGAACTTGCAAACTCTGCACAGGCAGTACCCAGAACCCAACCTGGGTTGCTGGAGCTGTGAGGCTGCAGTACTAACCACTTAGCCGCTGCAGGAAAGTCCCTCCCTCTGCGATCCCGAAACTTACATCACTGAAAACACATAATCTGCATATTATCATATTGCTGCCTGTGGGATCTTGCTGTGCACACATTGTGGCACCTATTGATTAATGGTTAAAATAGAGAAAGTGCGGGGGAGAGAAAAGCAGAGGAAGTTGGAGAGTAAACACAGAGAGATCCACAATCCTCAGGAAGCTGAATTTTAAAGTGTCCTCATTGTGCAGAAAAATGCAGAGATGCACAGCAAGATCCCACAAGCTGCAATGTGATAATTGCTAGATTTCAGTCCCCAGAAAGGGTGAAACTCCCTCTTTAAACTGGGAACAAGCTGCTGATTTTGTCTCACCATTTCAAATAACGACAAATCACATTGCTGTGTGTGGCATGTTTTTTTATTTATTAAAGGTTTAATTGGAGAAGGAGAGTGTGAAACCGAGACAGAGAAGAGAAAGCATGGGGGGAGATAGAGACACAGGGAAAGAATGTGGAGACAGAGAGAAAGCTCAGACCTACAGTAAAATGAATTAAAATGGGCACCGTGCATCTTATTTAACTGTTAGCTTCCTCGCATTGCCCAAAACACCAGCAAACCTCACAGACAGGGCTGGAAGGAGCAAGGGGCAAATGGGACTCCCTCCTGGGGCTGCTCCTTTAACCCCAGGCTTTCAATCTGTATAAAACACCAGGAGCCCCAATCCAACATGAAACGTTTAACCCAGGGCCCCAGAGAGGAAATTAAACCTCAGGCTAATAAACAGACAAAACTCACGTGGGCCCTTTGGGTGCAGCCTGTGGACAAGGCCTCAGTCCGTCCCCTCTGGAGGAAGCTCCTGTCCAAGGATTCCTCGTCCCAGACTTTCCCTCTTTTCATCTTCACCGTGCAGGTTTCAGAATGAAAATTCCTGAGGCAAGAGGGAGAGAGAGAAAATTGATTAAAAGGCATTGTTAAACAAAATAGCACAGCAAGAGCCCAGCAATTGCCCTCGGTTACACAGACACTCTCTCAGCAACACCCAAATACAAACAAATCAGTTAATAAAGCAGAGGCTAAAATGGTTCAGACAGTTCCCTCCACCAGTGTGTGTCTGTGTGTCTGTCTCTTTATCTCTCTCCGTGTCTCTGTATCTCTCTCTCTCTTCCTATCTCAGTCACCCCTGTGACCCTCTCTCTTGCTCTCTCTCTCTCTGTCCATATCGGGCTTTTCCCCCTCAATTTTGTATCTAATCTTAGTTGAAATAAGCTATGAAATATTTCTGTCTCACCATTTAAAACTACAACAAATCAGATTGCAGTGTGTGATATGTTTTTAACTATTAAAGGTTTAAATAGAGAGACAGAGGGAAAGAAAGCTGGAGAGAGACAGAGAGAGAAATCTCAACTCAGAACTTCAGTAAAATGAATTGAAATGGGCTCCGTCCATTTTATTTAACAGCAAAGCTTCAGAACATTGTCCAAAGCACACAGATTATTCTAGAATTATTACAAGCCTTGAGAAACTATCACATTTGTGACTTAATTCCTAGCCTTTTGAAGCTCAGAGTTAATTTTTTAAAGTGGTCGTCACTGTTGCAATGTTGGAAATGTTGCATGCCATTGGTGCACAGCAAGATCCCACAAGCAGCAGTGTGATAACAGCCGGCTAACCCCTCCTCTCCCCCTCTGATTCCCTCCATGTTTCCCTCACTCTCCTGCGTCTCTCTCCCTCCTATTACTCTCATTCAGACAGACAGAGAAATCCATTCTCAGAACCTCACTGTCAATTCAAATGACTGCTGCACATTTCATTTCACCCTCAAATTCACGGCACTGCCCAAAACACCAGCATTACTCGGGAATTATAACAAGCCTTTATACAGCTACACCTTTCCGATGTTTCATTTAGTCTTGCGAGGTGGGTCCCAGAGAGGATATTAAACCTCAGGGTCATAAACAGACACAACTCACGTGGGCCCTTTGGGTGCAGCCTGTGGACAAGGCCTCAGTCCGTCCCCTCTGGAGGAAGCTCCTGTCCAAGGATTCCTCGTCCCAAACTTTCCCTCTTTTCATCTTCACCGTGCAGTTTTCAGAATGAAAATTCCTCAGGGGAAAGAAGGAGAAAAAAATTGGATTAAAATACAAAGCGAAGACATTTTTAAACAAAATTGCACAGCAAGAGCCCAGGGTTTCCTCTCTCAGTTACACAGACAATCAGCAATATTCAAATACAATCAAATCACAGTTATAAAGCAGATTGAGACAGAGAGAGCACACACACAGATACACAGACACACACACTGAATCAGACTGGGGAATGTGTCTACTCTCGAGAGAGAGAGAGTGAGAGGTGGGTTTTGTGATTGGAACTCAGATCTTCAAACCCAGTTTATATCCTGAGTGAGCTGTTTGCAAACTCCACCCCTTGAGCCTCTGACATGTTGGGCTGTCTCTCAATCTCCTGCCTCGGGGGCGGGGGAGGGGGCCTGTCCATTGATATGTTAATCCCAGGACAGGACCTTACTGACTTTTACAGTCCATTGATATGTTAATCCCAGGACAGGACCTTCCTGACTTTTACAGTCCATTGATATGTTAATCCCAGGACAGGACCTTCCTGATTTTTACAGTCCATTGAGATGTTAATCCCAGCATAGCAATGCTTTCAGACATCTCTTAGTTCATTTTAAACCTTTCATTCTTTCCCTGTTTCAAAATATCAAACATTGATCCAACCCTCCCCCCTCAAACCCTCACACTAAACCCACAAAAAAGACAGAGGCGCAAGGGAAGGGCCAACTGTGTAACAGCCCCGACAATCACATTTCTCTGCAGCACCTGTGGAAGAGCTTGTCACTCTAGAATTGGCCTTTATAGCCACTCCAGGCGCTGCTCCACAAACCACTGACCACCTCCAGGCACTTACCCATTGTCTCTCGAGATAAGGAGGCCAAAGAAGAAACTCACAATACAGGACTGGGCAGATAATGGGGATTGTTACTGAGGTTGTGTTTGGGGATTTTTACTGACATCAGTGTGGATTTTAAAGTATGTCTCCCCTTCCCTCACATCTAAAGTCTCTCAGTGTTGTTGTTGTGTGTTGACAGCTTTTCCAGTGTCCAGTCCCTTTCAACTTTTAATAAAATCTGTGGAACACAAATAAATGTAAAGTTTCTCCTACAAGCTGTTTTAGATTAGATATGCAGCACTGAAACAGGCCCTTCGGCCCACCGAGTCTGTGCCGACCATCAACCACCCATTTATACTCATCCTACACTCATCCCATATTCCTACCAAACATCCCCACCCTGTCCCTATATTTCCCGACCACCTACCTATACTAGTGACAATTTATAATGGCCAATTTACCTACCAACCTGCAAGTCTTTTGGCTTGTGGGACGAAACCGGAGCACCCGGAGAAAACCCACGCAGACACAGGGAGAACTTGCAAACTCCACACAGGCAGTACCAGGAATCGAACCCGGGTCGCTGGAGCTGTGAGGCTGCGGTGCTAACCACTGCGCCACTGTGCCGCCCTCTTTCACTGTCTTTCTCTGTCACTGCCCTATCTCTCTCTCTCTGTCTCTCTACAGGACTGGGCAGACACTGGGGATTGTTACTGAGGTTCTGTTGGTCATTTTTACTGACATCAGGTTTCATGGAGGCACCCAAGATCACGTCGTTGGCACCAGCTAGACCTCATTGTCACAAGGCGAGCCGCCTTAAACAGTGTTCAAATCACACGCAGCTTCCACAGTGCGGACTGCGACACCGACCACTCCCTGGTGTGCAGCAAGGTTAGACTCAGACCAAAGAAGTTGCATCATTCCAAGCAGAAGGGCCACCCGCGCATCAACACGAGCAGAATTTCTCACCCACAGCTGTTACAAAAATTTCTAAATTCACTTGTAACAGCCCTTCAAAACACTCCCACAGGGGATGCTGAGACCAAGTGGGCCCACATCAGAGACGCCATCTATGAGTCAGCTTTGACCACCTACGGCAAAAGTGCGAAGAGAAATGCAGACTGGTTTCAATCTCATAATGAAGAGCTGGAACCTGTCATAGCCGCTAAGCGCATTGCACTTTTGAACTACAAGAAAGCCCCCAGCGATTTAACATCCGCAGCACTTAAAGCAGCCAGAAGTACTGCACAAAGAACAGCTAGGCGTTGCGCAAACGACTACTGGCAACACCTATGCAGTCATATTCAGCTGGCCTCAGACACTGGAAACATCAGAGGAATGTATGATGGCATGAAGAGAGCTCTTGGGCCAACCATCAAGAAGATCACCCCCCTCAAATCTAAATCGGGGGACATAATCACTGACCAACGCAAACAGATGGACCGCTGGGTTGAGCACTACCTAGAACTGTACTCCAGGGAGAATGCTGTCACTGAGACTGCCCTCAATGCAGCCCAGCCTCTACCAGTCATGGATGAGCTGGACATACAGCCAACCAAATCGGAACTCAGTGATGCCATTGATTCCCTAGCCAGCGGAAAAGCCCCTGGGAAGGACAGCATTACCCCTGAAATAATCAAGAGTGCCAAGCCTGCTATACTCTCAGCACTACATGAACTGCTATGCCTGTGCTGGGACGAGGGAGCAGTACCCCAGGACATGCGCGATGCCAACATCATCACCCTCTATAAAAACAAAGGTGACCGCGGTGACTGCAACAACTACCGTGGAATCTCCCTGCTCAGCATAGTGGGGAAAGTCTTTGCTCGAGTCGCTCTGAACAGGCTCCAGAAGCTGGCCGAGCGCGTCTACCCTGAGGCACAGTGTGGCTTTCGTGCAGAGAGATCGACTATTGACATGCTGTTCTCCCTTCGTCAGATACAGGAGAAATGCCGTGAACAACAGATGCCCCTCTACATTGCTTTCATTGATCTCACCAAAGCCTTTGACCTCGTCAGCAGACGTGGTCTCTTCAGACTACTAGAAAAGATCGGATGTCCACCAAAGCTACTAAGTATCATCACCTCATTCCATGACAATATGAAAGGCACAATTCAACATGGTGGCTCCTCATCAGAGCCCTTTCCTATCCTGAGTGGTGTGAAACAGGGCTGTGTTCTCGCACCCACACTTTTTGGGATTTTCTTCTCCCTGCTGCTTTCACATGCGTTCAAATCCTCTGAAGAAGGAATTTTCCTCCACACAAGATCAGGGGCAGGTTGTTCAACCTTGCCCGTCTAAGAGCGAAGTCCAAAGTACGGAAAGTCCTCATCAGAGAACTCCTCTTTGCTGACGATGCTGCTTTAACATCTCACACTGAAGAATGCCTGCAGAGTCTCATCGACAGGTTTGCGTCTGCCTGCAATGAATTTGGCCTAACCATCAGCCTCAAGAAAACGAACATCATGGGGCAGGATGTCAGAAATGCTCCATCCATCAATATTGGCGACCACGCTCTGGAAGTGGTTCAAGAGTTCACCTACCTAGGCTCAACTATCACCAGTAACCTGTCTCTAGATGCAGAAATCAACAAGCGCATGGGTAAGGCTTCCACTGCTATGTCCAGACTGGCCAAGAGAGTGTGGGAAAATGGCGCACTGACACGGAACATAAAAGTCCAAGTGTATCAGGCCTGTGTCCTCAGTACCTTGCTCTACGGCAGCGAGGCCTGGACAACGTATGCCAGCCAAGAGCGACGTCTCAATTCATTCCATCTTCGCTGCCTTCGGAGAATACTTGGCATCAGGTGGCAGGACTATATCTCCAACACAGAAGTCCTTGAAGCGGCCAACACCCCCAGCTTATACACACTACTGAGTCAGCGGCGCTTGAGATGGCTTGGCCATGTGAGCCGCATGGAAGATGGCAGGATCCCCAAAGACACATTGTACAGCGAGCTCGCCACTGGTATCAGACCCACCGGCCGTCCATGTCTCCGTTATAAAGACGTCTGCAAACGTGACATGAAATCGTGTGACATTGATCACAAGTCGTGGGAGTCAGTTGCCAGCATTCGCCAGAGCTGGCGGGCAGCCATAAAGACAGGGCTAAATTGTGGCGAGTCGAAGAGACTTAGTAGTTGGCAGGAAAAAAGACAGAGGCGCAAGGGGAGAGCCAACTGTGCAACAGCCCCAACAAACAAATTTCTCTGCAGCACCTGTGGAAGAGCCTGTCACTCCAGAATTGGCCTTTATAGCCACTCCAGGCGCTGCTTCACAAACCACTGACCACCTCCAGGCGCGTATCCATTGTCTCTCGAGATAAGGAGGCCCAAAAGAAAAGAAAGAAAGTGTGGATTGTAAAATCTGTCTGTGTGTGTCTGTGTGTCTCTGTGTGTCTCTTTATGTATGTGTCTGTGTGTGTCTGGACGTGTGTGTGTGAGAGAGAGAGAATATCAGGGTCACCTCGCTCCATCTCTATCTCTCCTTCTCTCTCTGTTTCTCCTTCTCTCTCTATCTCTCCCTCTCTCAATCCACCTCTCTCATAGAAACATAGAAAATAGGATCAGGAGCAGGCCATTCGGCCCTTTGGGACTGCTCCGTCATTCAATAAAGATCATGACCGATATATCACATGACTGCCTTCTGCGGTAGAGAATTCCACAGGTTCACCACCCTCTACCCCATCCATCTCTCCCCCTCTATCTCCGTCTCCACCCTCTATCTCCCTCTCCCCCTCTATCTCCCTCTCTCCCTCTATCTCCCGCTCTCTCTCCCTCTCCGCTCCCTCTCCCCCCCTCTATCTCCGTCTCCCCCCTCTATCTCCCTCTGCCCCTCTATCTCCCTCTCCCCCGCTCACACATCCCCTCGATCTCACTCTTCCCCTCTCTCACTCTCCCCCTCTATCTGTCTCTCCCCCTCTATCTGTCTCTCCCCCTCTATCTCACTCTCCCCCTCTATCTCACTCTCTCCCTCTATCTCACTCTCTCCCTCTATCTGTCTCTCCCCCCTCCATCTCACACACCCCCTCTATTTCCCTCTCCCGCTCTCTCCCTCTCCCCCCCCTATCTCCCTCTCCTGCTCTCTCTGCCCCCCCTATCTCCGTCTCCCCCCTCTATCTCCCTCTGCCCCTCTATCTCCCTCTGCCCCTCTCACACATCCCCTCGATCTCACACATCCCCTCGATCTCACTCTTCCCCTCTCTCACTCTTCCCCTCTCTCACTCTTCCCCTCTCTCACTCTCCCCCTCTATCTGTCTCTCCCCCTCTATGTCACTCTCTCCCTCTATCTCACTCTCTCCCTCTATCTCACTCTCTCCCTCTATCTGACTCTCCCCCCTCTATCTCACACACCCCCTCTATCTCACACACCCCCTCTATCTCACACACCCCCTCTATCTCACTCTTCCCCTCTATCTCACTCTTCCCCTCTATCTCACTCTTCCCCTCTGTCTCACACACCCCCTCTGTCTCACACACCCCCTCTGTCTCACTCTCCCCCTCTATCTCATTCTCCCCCCTCTATCTTACTCTCCCCCCTCTATCTCACTCTCTCCCCTCTATCTCACTCTCCCCCCTCTATCTGTCTCACCCCTCTATCTCCCTCTCCCCCTCACACTCCCTCTCTCTCTCCCTCTCTCTCTCTCCCCCTCTCTCTCTCTCCACGTCTATCTCTCTCCCCCCTCCATCTCTCTCTACCCCCCTCGATCTCTCTATACCCCCTCTATCTCTCTATACCCCCTCTATCTCTCTTTACCCCCTCTATCTCTCTCGCCATCTCTCTCTCACGTTGTCTTTCGCTATCATTGTCTCTGTCTCTCTCTCTCTTTCACTGCCGCTCTCTCTCTCTCTGTTTCTCTCTCTGTGTCTCTATCTCTCTCTCCCCCCTCTAACTCTCTCTCCCCCTCTATCTCTCTCTCCCCATCTCTCTCTCTCGTTGTCTTTCGCTGTCATTGTCTCTGTCTCTCTCTCTCTCTCACTGCCGCTCCCTCTCTCTCTGTTTCTCTCTCTGTGTCTCTATCTCTCTCTTTCTGTCTGTCTCTCTCTCTTTCTGTCTGTCTGTCTCTCTCTCTGTTACTCTCTCTCTCTCTGTGCCTCTGTCCATGACTCTACTGTGTCTCTCTCACACACTCTCTGCCTTTCCCTCACTCTGTATCTCTGTCTCTCTCACTGTCCCTCCATCTGTCTTTCCCTCTCTGTCACTCCCTCTCTCCTTCTCTCTGTCTCTCCCTCTCTCTCCTTCTCTCTCTCTGTCCCTCCATCTATCATTCCCTCCCTGTCACCGTCTCTCTCTAATTCTATCTCTCTCTCTCCCTCTCTTTCTCTGCCTCTGCCCATAACTCTGTCTGTGTCTCTATGACACCATCTCTCCCTTCATCCCTCGCTCCCAGGATAGCAATGGTTTCAAACATTTTTCCTCCTTTCTTTATCCCTCCCTCTCTGTCCCACTCTCTCCTTCTTTCTCTGTCTCCCTCTGTCCCTCCATCTGTCATTCCCTCTCTGTCATTCCCTCTCTCTCCTTCTATCTCTGTCTCTCCATCTGTCTTTCCCTCTCTCTCCGATCTCTCTCTGCCTCTCCATCTGTCTTTCCCTCCCTGTCACTCGCTCTCTCTCCGTCCATCTCTGTCTCTCTGTCTCTCCATCTGTCTTTCCCTCTCTCTCCAATCTCTCTCTGTCCCTCCATCTGTATTCATCCCCCCCCCACCATCACTCCCCCTCTCTCCTTCTATCCCTGTCTCTGCCTCTCTCGCTGTCTCTCTCTCTCTGTCCCTCCATTTGTCTTTCCCTCTCTGTCACACCCTCTCTCTCCTTCTATCTCTGTCTCTCTCTCTCTCTATCCCTCCATTTGTCTTTCCCTCTCTGTCTCTCCCTCTCTCTCCTTCTATCTCCGTCTCTCTCTCTCTGTCTTTCCATCTGTCTTTCCCTCCCTGTCCCTCCCTCTCTCTCCTCCATCTCTGTCTCTCTCTCTGTTCCTCCATCTGTCTTTCCCTCTCTGTCTCTCCCTCTCTCTCCATCTTTCTCTGTCTCTCCCTCTCTCTGTCTTTCCATCTTTCTTTCCCTCCTTGTCACTCCCTCTCTCTCCTTCCGTCTCTGCTTCTCTCTCTCTCTGTCTCTCCAACTGCCTTTGCCTCTGTTTCTCTCCCACTCTCTCCTTCTCTCTCCGTCTCTCTCTCTGTTCCTCCATTTGTCTTTCCCTCTCTGTCTCTGAGGACAAATTTGGAGAGAGAGAGAGGTTGTTGAGGTGGATGAAAAGGATAATGTAAGATATATTAATTTGATGTAATCCTTCACTGCTGTGTACACAAACATATAAGAGATAGATATGGAGATAAAAAAACATTGGGAGATGGGGAAATGTAGATGAAGTTGGGGCCCAGGCAGATACGTTTGATGATCCAGAAGGAACAGCCTCCATGTTAAACAACCAGCAAGCTATTCCACTGTGGGAGCCCTCGCACCCTCATGATATTGGTTGTGCAAATTTCTTGCTGGCTTATTGGTTAATTTTTAAATCTGTCTGTGATTGATAGATTCTTGTTAACCAAAGGTATTAAGAGATAAGGGGCAAAGGCAGGATATATGGTGTAAGTTACATCACAGATCAGCCAAGATCTCATTGGATGCCGGAACAGAGTTGTGTGGTTGAATTGCAACCTCCTCTTCCAGTATCCCCTGTGAAGTATCCTTCTATCTCTTTTAGTCACCCTGTCAGTCCATGTCTCTCTGTTTCTCTTTTTCTCTCTCTCTCTCTCTGTCTCTATCAGACAGTGTAGAGTGAGATTCACTCTGTATCCACCCCATGATGTTCCTGCCCTGGGAGTGTGTGATGGGACAGTGTAGAGGGAAATTTACTCTGTGTCAAACCCAACATTGTGCTTGGCTTGGGAATGTTTAATGGGACAGTGTAGCTGGAGATTTACTCTGTATCCCTGGAATTTTGAAGGCTCAGGTGTGATTTGATGATTGTTTTCAAGATAATAAGGGAAACTGATAGGGTGGACAGAGAGTAACAATTCCCACTGGCTGCAGAGTCTAGAACATGGGGGCATAGTCTAAAAATATAAACCTAGTCTAAAAACCTTTCAGGAGTGAAATGAAGAAACACTTCAACACACCAGGTGTGGTATCAGTTTGAAACTCTCTTCCACAATCAGCAATTGATGCTGAGACACTTGTTAATTTTTAAATCTGAGTTTGATAGATTTTTGTTAACCAAAGGTATTAAGGGACAAAGATAGGTACATGGAGTTAGATCACACATCAGCCATGAGCTCATTGAATGACAGAACAGGGTTGAGGGGCCAAATGGCCTCCTCCTCTTCCTCTGTCCCATGACAAATATCCTGCGATCACTCTCTGTGTCTTGGTCTCTGTCTCCCTCTTTGTCTCTCTGTCTGTCTGTCTCTCTCTCCTCTCATCTGTGGAAATCCACACACATCAGTCAGCCATTTTAGGTTCATTTTCAGTGGCCATTTTATGTTACCACAACACTGGGACATTTATCGCTGTCTATCCCAAACCATCTCTCTTTGTAGTCTATTTGTGTTCTCCTCACAGCTTATTGTCCCACCTAACCTAGTATCTCTCTCCTTTGCTCCGTCTCACTCACGCACTCTCCCCCATCTCTCTCCCCCCCATTTCTCTCTCCCCCCATTTCTCTCTCCCCCCACCCCCTGCAATCTCTCTTTAAGTGTCCTGTTATCACATCCTTTATTATAGATTCGAGCATTTTCCCAATGACTGATGTTAGACGAACAGGTCTTTAGTTCCCCATTTTCTCTCTCCTTCCTTTTGTAAATAGTGGGGTTACATTTGCTACCTTCTAATCTGCCTCTCTCACACTGCCTCTGTACCTCGCTATCTGTCTTACCCCCCTCTCTCTCTCGCTATCTCTCCCTCTCTGTCTTTTTCTCTCTCATGCTCTATCGCTCCCTCTCTCTCTCTATCTCTGTCCATGTCTCAATTTGTGCCTCCCTCACACCATCTCTCCCTCTCTCTCTGTCTCTCTCTTGCTCTCTGTCTGCCTCTCTATGTCTGCCGCTCTGTGTCTCCTCTCTCTGTGCCTCTCTCACTCTCTATCTGTCTCTCCCCCAGCTCTCTCTCTCTGTCTCTCCCTCTCTCTCTTTCTCAACCTCTGTCCATGTCTCAATTTGTGCCTCCCTCACACCATCGCTCCCTCTCTCTCTGTCTCTCTCTATCTCACTCTCTGCCTCTCTCTCTTCTGCCTCTCCCTCTCTATCTCTCCCTCTCTCTCTCTCGCTGCCTCTGTCCACGTCTCAGCTTGTGCCTCCCCCACACCATCTCTCCCTCCCTCTCTCCCTCCCTCTCTCCCTCCCTCTCTCCCTCCCTCTCTCCCTCTCTCTCTTTCTCCCTCTCTCCCTCCCTCTCTGTCTCTGTCTCAGAGTTACAGCTCAGATGATTAACCTCTTTATCCATGTGTTATGAACACGGGACTTTGTCTCTCTCCCATTTTCTAGGATGTTGCCAGGACTGGAGAATTGTAGCTATGAGGATAGGCAGGGGTTGTTGTCCTTGGAACAGAGAAGGCTGAGGGGAGATCTGATTGAAATGTACAAAATTTTGAGGGTCCTGGATGGAGTGGAGGTGAAGGGCAGAGAACCATAGCAGAAAGGTCAGTGACGAGGGGGCATAGATTTAAAGTGATTGGTAGAAGAATTAGAGGGGAATTGAGGAAAATCTTTTTCACCCAGAGGGTCGCGATGGTCTGGAACTCACTGCCTGAAAGGGTAGTTGAGGCAGAGACCCTCAACTTATTCAGAAGGAGTCTGGATAGGCACCTCAAGTGCGGTAAGCTGCAGTGCTCGGACCAAATGCTGGAAGGTGGGATGAGAATAGGTTGATCGTTTTACGGCTGGCACAGAGAGAATGGGTGAAGTGGCCGCTTTCTGTGCCTTAAAATTTCTATGTTGCCCTCGCCAACTCTATTTTACCCTCTGTTACTCTCTGAATCTCAGTCTCTCCCTCTGTTACACTCTGAATTCCAGTCTCTCCCTCTCTATTACCCTCTGAATCCCAGACTTTCCCTCTCTGTTACCCTCTGAATTCCAGTCTCTCCCTCTCTGTTACCCTCTGAATCCCAGACTTTCCCTCTCTCTTACCCTCTGAATTCCAGTCTCTCCCTCTTTGTTACCCTCTGAATCCCAGTCTCTCCCTCTCTGCTACCCTCTGAATTCCATCTCTCTCCTTCTCTCTCTGTCTCTCACTCTGTCCCTCCATCTGTCTTTCCCTCTCTGTCTCTCCGTCTCTCTCCTTCTATCTCTGTCTCTGCCTTTCTCTCTGTCTTGCTCTCTGTCACTCCATCTGTCTTTCCCTCTGTGTCTCTCCCTCTCTCTCCTACTATTTCTGTCTTTCCCTCCCTGACTCTCCCTCTCTCTCCGTCTGTCTCTGTCTCTACCTCTCTCTCTGTCCCTCCATCTGTCAAAGAACAAAGAACAGTACAGCACAGGAACAGGCCATTTGGCCCTCCAATCCTGCGCCGATCTTGATGCCTGCCCAAACTAAAACCTTCTGCACTTCCGGGGTCCGTATCCCTCTATTCCCATCCTGTTCATGTATTTGTCAAGATGTCTCTTAAACGTCTCTATGGTACCTGTTTCCACCACCTCCCCCGGCAACAACTTCCAGGCACTCACCTCTGTGTAAAAAACTTGCCTCGCACATCCCCTCTAAACTTTGCCCCTCGCACCTTAAACCTCTGTCCCCTCGTAACTGACTCTTCCACCCTGGGAAAAAGCTTCTGACTATCCACTCTGTCCATGCCACTTATAACTTTGTAAACCTCTATCATGTCGCCCCTCCACCTCCGTCGTTCCAGTGAAAACAATCCGAGTTTATCCAACCTCTCCTCATAGCTAATGCCCTCCAGACCAGGCAACATCCTGGTAAACCTCCTCTGTACCCTCTCCAAAGTCTCCACGTCCTTCTGGTAGTGTGGCGACCAGAATTACACGCAATATTCTAAGTGTGGCCTGACTAAAGTTCAGTACAGCTGCAGCATGACCTGCCTATTTTTATACTCTGTGCCCCGACCGATGAAGGCAAGCATGCCGTATGCCTTCTTGACTACCTTATCCACCTGCGTTGCCACTTTCAGTGACCTGTGGACCTGTACGCCCAGATCTCTCTGCCTGTCAATACTCCGAAGGGTTCTGCCATTTACTGGATACTTCCCACCTGCATTAGACCTTCAGAAATGTATTACCTCACATTTGTCCGAATTAAACTCCATCTGCCATTTCTACGCCCAAGTCTCCAACCGATCTATATCCTGCTGTATCCTCTGACAATCCTCATCACTATCCGCAACTCCACCAACCTTTGTGTCGTCCGCAAACTGACTAATCAGACCAGCTACATTTTCCTCCAAATCATTTATATATCCTACAAACAGCAAAGGTCCCAGCACTGATCCCTGCGGAACACCACTAGTCACATCCCTCCATTCAGAAAAACACCCTTCCACTGCTACTCTCTGTCTTCTATGACTGAGCCAGTTCTGTATCCATCTTGCAGCCAGTTCTGTATCCATTTTGTCTTTCCCTCCCTGTCACTCCCTCTCTTTCCTTCCATCTCTGCCTCTTTCTCTGTCTCTCCATCTCTATTGCCCTCTCTGTCTCTCCCTCTCTCTCCTTCCAGCTCTGTCTTTCTCTCTCTCTCCATCTGTCTTTCCCTCTCGGTCTATCCCTCTCTCTACTTCTCTCTCTCTCTGTCTCTCACTCTGTCCCTCCATCTGTCTTTCCCTCCCTGTCACTCCCTCTCTCTCCTTCTATCTCTGTCTCTCTCACTATCCCTCCATCTGTCCTTCCCTCCCTGTCATTCCATTTCTCTCCTTCTCTCTCTGTCTCTCTCTCTCTCTGTCCCTCCATCTGGCTTTCCCTCCCTGACACTCCCTCTCTCTCCTTCTCTCTCTGTCTCTCTCTCTGTCCCTCCAACTGTCTTTCCCTCCCTGTCACTCCCTCTCGGTCCTTCTATCTCTGTCTCTCTCTCTCTGTCTCTCCATCTGGCTTTCCCTCTCTGTCACTCCCTCTCTCTCCTTCTATCTCTGTCTCTCTCTATCGCTATCCCTCCATCTGTCCTTCCCTCCCTGTCACTCCATCTCTCTCCCTGTCTCTCTCTCTCTGTCCCTCCATCTGTCTTTCCCTCCCGAACACTCCCTCTCTCTCCTTCCATCTTCCCCTGTCTCTCTCTGTCTCTCCGTCTGTCTTTCCCTCTCTGTCTCTCCCTCTCTCTCCTTCTATCTCCGTCTCTCTCTCTCTCTGTCTCTCCGTCTGTCTTTCCCTCCCCTGTCACTCCCTCTCTCTCCTTCCATCTCTGTCTCTCTGTTCCTCCATCTGTCTTTCCCTCTCTGTCTTTCCCTATCTCTCCTATCTCTGTCCCTCTCTCTCTGTCTCCATTTTAAATATTCAGCAAGCTATTCCACTGTGGGAGCCATCACACCCTCATGATATTGTTTGTGGAAATTTCATGCTGGCAAAGACAGGATATATGGTGTAAGTTACATCACAGATCAGCCAAGATCACATTGAATGCTGGAACAGGATTGTGTGGTTGAATTGCATCTTCCTCTTCCAATATCCCCTGTGAAGTATCCTTCTATCTCTTTTAGTCACCCTGTCAGTCCATGTCTCTCTGTTTCTCTCTTTCTGTCTGTCTCTATCGGACAGTGTAGAGTGAGATTCACTCTGTATCCACCCCATGATGTTCCTGCCCTGGGAGTGTGTGATGGGACAGTGTAGAGGGAAATTTACTCTGTGTCAAACCCAACCTTGTGCTTGGCTTGGGAATATTTAATGGGACAGTGTAGCTGGAGATTTACTCTGTATCCCTGGAATTTTGAAGGCTCAGGTGTGATTTGATGATTGTTTTCAAGATAATAAGGGAAACTGATAGGGTGGACAGAGAGTAACAATTCCCACTGGCTGCAGAGTCTAGAACATGGGGGCATAGTCTAAAAATATAAACCTCGTCTAAAAACCTTTCAGGAGTGAAATGAAGAAACACTTCAACACACCAGGTGTGGTATCAGTTTGAAACTCTCTTCCACAATCAGCAATTGATGCTGAGACACTTGTTAATTTTTAAATCTGAGTTTGAGAGATTTTTGTTAACCAAAGGTATTAAGGGACAAAGATAGGTACATGGAGTTAGATCACACATCAGCCATGAGCTCATTGAATGACAGAACAAGGTTGAGGGGCCAAATGGCCTCCTCCTCTTCCTCTGTCTTACGACAAGTATCCTGCTATCACTCTCTGTGTCTTGGTCTCTGTCTCCCTCTTTGTCTCTCTTTCTGTCTGTCTGTCTCTCTCTCTCTCCTCTCATCTGTGGAAATCCACACACATCAGTCAGCCATTTTAGGTTCATTTTCAGTGGCCATTTTATGTTCCCACAACACTGGGACATTTATCGCTGTCTATCCCAAACCATCTCCCTTTGTAGTCTATTTGTGTTCTGCTCACAGCTTATTGTCCCACCTAACCTAGTATCTCTCTCCTTTGCTCCGTCTCACTCACGCACTCTCCCCCCTCTCTCTCCCCCCCCATTTCTCTCTCCCCCCATTTCTCTCTCTCCCCCCCACCCCCCCGCAATCTCTCTTTAAGTGTCCTGTTATCACATCCTTTATTACAGATTCGACCATTTTCCCAATGACTGATGTTAGACGAACAGGTCTTTAGTTCCCCATTTTCTCTCTCCTTCCTTTTGTAAATAGTGGGGTTACATTTGCTACCTTCTAATCTGCCTCTCTCACACTGCCTCTCCCACACTGCCTCTGTCCCTCGCTATCTGTCTTACCCCCTCTCTCTCTCGCTATCTATCCCTCTCTGTCTTTTTCTCTCTCTCGCTCTATCTCTCCCTCTCTCTCTCTACCTCTGTCCATGTCTCAATTTGTGCCTCCCTCACACCATCTCTCCCTCTCTCTCTGTCTCTCTCTAGCTCTCTGTCTGCCTCTCTATGTCTGCCTCACTGTGTCTCCTTCTCTCTCTGTGCCTCTCTCACTCTCTATCTGTCTCTCCCCCAGCTCTCTCTCTCTGTCTCTCCCTCTCTCTCTTTCTCAACCTCTGTCCATGTCTCAATTTGTGCCTCCCTCACACCATCGCTCCCTCTCTGTCTCTCTCTATCTCTCTCTCTGCCTCTCTCTCTCTGCCTCTCTCTCTTCAGCCTCTCCCTCTCTAGCTCTCCCTCTCTCTCGCTGCCTCTGTCCACGTCTCAGTTTGTGTCTCCCCCACACTATCTCTCCCTCCCTCTCTCCCTCCCTCTCTCCCTCCCTCTCTCCCTCCCTCTCTCACTCCCTCTCTCCCTCCCTCTCTCCCTCCCTCTCTCTCTCTCATTCTCCCTCTCTCCCTCCCTCTCTCCCTCCCTCTCTCCCTCCCTCTCTCACTCCCTCTCTCCCTCCCTCTCTCCCTCACTCTCTCCCTCCCTCTCTCTCTCTTTCTCTATCTCAGAGTTACAGCTCAGATGATTAACCTCTTTATCCATGTGTTATGAACACGGGACTTTGTCTCTCTCCCATTTTCTAGGATGTTGCCAGGACTGGAGAATTGTAGCTATGAGGATAGGCAGGGGTTGTTGTCCTTGGAAAAGCGAAGGCCGAGGGGAGATCTGATTGAAATGTACAAAATGTTGAGGGTCCTGGATAGAGTGGAGGTGAAGGGCAGAGAACCATAGCAGAAAGGTCAGTGACGAGGGGGCATAGATTTAAAGTGATTGGTCGAAAAATTAGAGGGGAGTTGAGGAAAATCTTTTTCACCCAGAGGGTCGCGATGGTCTGGAACTCACTGCCTGAAAGGGTAGTTGAGGCAGAGACCCTCAACTCATTCAGAAGGAGTCTGGATCGGCACCTCAAGTGCGGTAAGCTGCAGAGCTCAGACCAAATGCTGGAAGGTGGGATTAGAATAGGTTGATCGTTTTCGGCTGGCACAGAGAGGATGGGCCAAGTGGCCGCTTTCTGTGCCTTAAAATTTCTATGTTGCCCTCGCCAACTCTATTTTTCCCTCTGTTACCCTCTGAATCCCAGTCTCTCCCTCTCTGTTACTCTCTGAATCCCAGTCTCTCCCTCTCTGTTACCCTCTGAATCCCAGTCTCTCCCTCTCTGTTACCCTCTGAATCCCAGACTCTCCCTCTCTGTTACCCTCTGAATTCCAGTCTCTCCCTCTCTGTTACCCTCTGAATCCCAGTCTCTCGCTCTCTGTTACCCTCTGAATTCCAGTCTCTCCCTCTCTGTTACCCTCTGAATCCCAGTCTCTTGCTCTCTGTTACCCTCTGAATCCCAGTCTCTCCCTCTCTGTTACCCTCTGAATCCCAGTCTCTCCCTCTCCGTTACCCTCTGAATCCCATTCTCTCCCCCTCTGTTACTCTCTGAATCCCAGTCTCTCCCTCCATGTTTCCCTCTGAATCCCAGAATCTCCCTCTCTGTTACCCTGTGAATCCCAGTCTCTCCCTCTCTCTTACCCTCTGAGTCCCAGACTCTCCCTCTCTGTTACCCTGTGAATCCCAGACTCTCCCTCTCTGTTACCGTCTGAATCCCAGTCTCTCCCTCTCTGTTTCCCTCTGAATCCCAGACTCTCCCTCTCTGTTACCCTCTGAATCCCAGACTCTCCCTCTCTGTTACCGTCTGAATCCCAGTCTCTCCCTCTCTGTTTCCGTCTGAATCCCAGT
Organism: Heterodontus francisci; assembly: GCF_036365525.1. Lineage (NCBI taxonomy): Eukaryota > Metazoa > Chordata > Chondrichthyes > Heterodontiformes > Heterodontidae > Heterodontus > Heterodontus francisci. The sequence continues at coordinate 3,025,812 of NC_090415.1, forward strand.
CTCTCCCTCTCTCTTACCCTCTGAGTCCCAGTCTCTCCCTCTCATTTACCCTCTTGAGTCCCAGTCTCTCCCTCTCCGTTACCCTCTGAATCCCAGTCTCTCCCTCTCTCTTACCCTCTGAGTCCCAGTCTCTCCCTCTCCGTTACCCTCTGAATCCCAGTCTCTCCCTCTCTGTTACCTGACCAGAGCTTTATAAATGTTCAGCGCACCCTCTCGGCTTTTGTACTCACTGTATACAGTGTAAATTGTGGTATTCCCCAGGGGTTTTGATTAGGACCACTGATCTTATTGATATATGAATGACTTATACTGGGGTAAACAGGGCATAACTTCAACATTGTGCCATCTGCAATGTAAGAAACAGTGAAGGGAATAGGAGTAGACTTCAGGAGGATAGAGGCAGTCTGGTGAAATGGTCAGACACATAGCAGGTTAACTTCAATGCTGAGAAATGTAAAATGATGCATTTTGGAAGGAAGACTGAGGAGAAGCGATATAAACTAAATGGTACAATGTTAAAATGGGTGCAGGGACAGAGAGATCTGGGATTTCATTTGTGTCACTTTTTACATCTAAAAGATTCAATTTGGGGCTTGCAATCTCTAAGTTGAATTTAGCTTCATCCTGAAAAGTGTTAGCAAACGTGTTGGGAAATGTGTCAAAAGCTGTTTCCATTCAGACATTCCTGCATTGTGGAAGTGTGAGCTGTCTTTGCAGAGACAGGAAATAGAGTTGTTTGAATGGACCTGCAGGTTTTGGTTGATGCAATAAGGTGAGAATTTGAATTGTGTCCCTTCCAGATACACAGAATTGAAGGTATTTACAGAACACCACATGAAGTAGTTTACCAATGTCTGACAAACTTCAAAGACTTCAAACACATGGAAGAAGAGGCGAAGGGAACAATATACAAAACCTGAGACCGTCAGACATCAGCAGGAGGAAAATGAATCTCTTTTTATGGGTTTTAATTTGAAGGCCTGAGCTGATGATTGAAAAAGTAGGAGTTCAAATCCCACGCTGGGCTGTTGTGAATTTGAATTCTATTTTTTCTTTAAAAAAACATAAATCTGGAGTTAAAAAGCCTCTAGGTTGGAATGATTCACTCCTGTCTACTGGTGCAAAGCCTGTGTGTGTCTCAGTTTGCTGTATTTGTTAACAATTTAAGATGTTGTGGTAGAATGCAACATACCCAAGTTTACCAATGACACAAAAATAGGCAGCATTGTAAGCAGTGTAGCTGGAAGCAGAACATTGCAAAGAGATATTAATATCTTAAAGAGATGGGCAAAACTGTGGCAGTTAGATTTCCATGTCAGCAAAAAAAGACTAGAACAGAGTACTTTATAAATGGTGTAAAGCTAGAAATACTGGAGGTTCAAAGAGACTTTGGGGGGTCCATGTCCATTTGAGTGCAGTGTAGATTTACCAGAATGATAACTGGACTCCAAGGGTTAAATTACGAGGTGATATTACACAAACTAGGGATATATTGCCTGGAATTTAGGAGGATCAAGGTAATTTGTTCAAAGCTGTTGAGATATTAAGGGGAACTGATGGGGTAGTTTGGGAGAAACTATTTCAGCAGCTTGGGAACATAGGAACAGGAGTAGGCCATTCAGCCCATCGAGCCTGCTCCGCCATTCAATACGATCCTGGCTGATCATCCACTTCAATGCCTTTTTCCCAGACTGAGTTTCCACAGCCCACTGGGGTAGAGAATTCCAAAGATTCACAACCCTCTGAGTAAAAATCCGCCACTCCAGGCTAAAGGTGGTAGTAGTTTGGAACGTGTCTTCTGCACGCAAACATTGATGCAAAATCAATTGTCATTTTTAAATCGAAGTTTGATCTCATCAAATTCCTTTTGAAAATTGAAATATTCTTCTTTCGTGCTCTGTCCCTGAGGCACTCTGTTTCTGTGTGTGTGTGTGTGTGTGTTTCTGTGTGTGTGTTTCTGTGTGTGTGTGTGTTTCTGTGTGTGTTTCTGTGTGTGTGTGTGTTTCTGTGTGTGTGTGTGTGTTTCTGTGTGTGTGTTTCTGTGTGTGTGTTTCTGTGTGTGTGTGTCTGTGTGTGTGTGTTTCTGTGTGTGTGTGTTTCTGTGTGTGTGTGTTTCTGTGTGTGTGTTTCTGTGTGTTTCTCTGTGTGTGTGTGTGTGTTTCTGTGTGTTTGTGTGTGTGTGTGTGTGTCTGTGTTTCTGTGTGTGTTTCTGTGTCTGTGTGTGTGTGTGTTTCTGTGTGTCTGTGTGTGTCTATGTCTGTTTCTCTCTCCTCTCTCAGACCCTTTATAAAGCTCCACATACATCAGTTTGCCATTTGAAGTCAGCTGCTTTTGGTTTCACCGCATCTGCAGAGGTTACACTTCCTTATGCAGGCTGGTAAGAAACATGTATTCCGCAGTTGGCTCCAATGTTCCCATGAAAATTTAGATGTTGTGCGTGCCCAGTTTTTTTAACGTGAGCTCTCCCTTGAAATCTTTGAAGAATCTTTGAAGACGTGTGCTATTTATTGTGGAACAGGATCTGCGTGGGACCTTTGAGGCTGCTGCACGCAGATTTGCAGGAACATTGACCGACACTCTCCATCCCAATCTCTTCCTCTTTCTCTCTGGTACTCTCTCCCCATTGCAATCCTTCCCTCTCTCTCTTATTCTCCATATCTATCCCTGTTCTTTCTCACTGTTACTCTCTCCATCTGGATGGAGGAGGAGAAAGAGAGGCATATACAGAGGCAGCTTTACTCTGTATCAAACCCCACAGTGTACCTGCCCCCTAGATCGAGACTTCCCCACAAGGGGAACATCCTCCCAGCATCCGCCCTGTAAAGTCCCCTCAGAATCTTGTATGTTTCAATAAGATCACCTCTCATTCTTCTGAACTCCAATGAGTATAGGCCCAACCTGTTCCACCATTCCTCAAAGATAACCCCTTCATCCCAGGAACCAGCCGAGTGAACCTTCTCTGAACTGATTCCAATGCATCCAGGCCTGACCATTTATCCACTTTCAAAGCTGCCAAACACCTTCATATTTCCCCTCTCACTCTGTTTATCCCATCCAATATTTCACACTCCTCCTCTTTAACTACAATCTCTGTATCGTTCCCACTCTTTTATAAAGACGGACACAGAGAATTCATTAAGAACCATTCCCACATCTCCCACCTCCACAGGTAGGAAGAAGGAGGAGAGGCAATCTAAACTAAAGGATATAGTTATAAAGGGGCTAACATTCTCTGCCTCTTCCTTTGCTCTAATATAATCCTTGATTTCTATCATTAGCAATGGTTGGAACAATTAACTGAGGTTCTGTCAAAGCTTACTCACATTCTTTATCTGTGTCTCTCTGTCCCAGAGAGATGGTGAAGAAACTATTGATGTGTTTCGTTCAGTTAAGTTTGATGTCAATGTTTCCCCAGGATGTTGACGCTGGGGGATTCAGTGATGGGATAATGCTTTGAATGCCAAGGGGAGGTGGTTGGATTCTCTCTTGATGCAGATGGTCATTGTCTGGCACTTGTGTGATATGAATGTTACTTGTCACTGGTCGGCCCAAACCTGAACGTTGTCCGGGTCTTGGTGCATGTGGCTCTGGATTGCTTCATTATCTGAGGCAAAATACTGTGGATGCTGGAAATCTGGAAAGCATCGAGCTGAATCACTAACTCTGTTTCTCTCTCCACAGATGCTGCCTGACCTGCTCAGTATTTCCAGCACTTCCTGCTGGGATTTCATTATCTGAGGAGGTGCGAATGGAACTGAACACTGTGCAATCAACAGTGAACATCCCTACTTCTGACCTTACGATGGAGGGCAGGTTATTGAGGAAGCAGCTGAAGATGGATGGGCCGAGGACACTAACCTGAGGAACTCCTGCAGTGATGTCCTGGGACTGAGATGACTGACCTCCAACAACCACAACCATCTTCCTTTGTGCTCGGTATGAGTCCAACCAGCAGATTCCCACTGACTTCAGTTTTACTCGGACTCCTCGATGTCACACTCGGTCAAACGCTGCCTTGATGTTAAGGTCAGTCTCTCTTCCCAGTAGCAGACAGGAGTGAATCATTCCCTTTGACCCGTTGTACACTGAACAAGCTGTGCTTCTTCACAGCCTGATACAGGACTGTACACGGCCCATTAATGTAGCCCATCAAACACTCCCAGAGCAGGTTCAGCACAGCTTAGGAACAGAGTACAGTTCCTTCAACATTCTCTCTCTGTCTTCCTCTCTCTGTCTCTCCCTCCTGCTATCTCTGACACGAGGAGAGAGACAGAGGGAGAGAGGGTTAGATATGCAGACAGAGAGAGTGCTGTGGAGAGGGACGAGGTTGGAGAGAGAGAGATTGCGGGGTCGATTGAAAGGGAGAATGTAAGAGAAATTAATTTGATGTAATCCTTCACAAACATTTAAGAGCTAGGTATGGAGACAGAAACATCGGGAGAGATCTCTGTCTCTCTCTCTGTCACTCCATCTGTCTTTCCCTCCCTGTCACTCCCTCTCTCTGCTTCTATCTCTGTCTCTCTATCTCTCTGTCCCTCCATCTGTCTTTCCCTCCCTGACACTCCCTCTCTCTCCTTCTATCTCTGTCTCTCTATCTCTCTGTCCCTCCATCTGTCTTTCCCTCCCTGACACTCCCTCTCTCTCCTTCTATCTGTATCACTGCCTCTCTCTCTCGCTGTCCTCCATCTGTCTTTCCCTCTCTGTCACTCCCTCTCTCTCCTTCTTTCTCTGTCTCTCTCTCTATCCCTCCATCTGTCCGACCTCCCTGTCACTCCATCTCTCTCCTTCCAACTCTGCCTCTCTCTCTGTCTGTCTCACCATCTGTCTTTCCCTCTCTGTCTCTCCTTCTCTCTCTCTCTGTCTCTCCATCTGTCCTCACCCACCCCTTACTCCCTCCCTCTCCTTCTATCTCTCTCTCTGCCTCTCTCTCTGTCTCTCTCTCTGTCCCTCCAGCTGTCTTTCCCTCTCTGTCTCTCCGTCTTTCTCCGTCTATCTCTGTCTCTGCCTGTCTCTCTGTCTCTCTCTCTGTCCCTCCATCTGACTTTCTCTCTCTGTCTCTCCCTCTCTCTCCTTCTATCTCTGTCTCTCTCTCTGTCTCTCTATCAGTCTTTCCCTCTCGGTATCTCCCTCTCTCTCCTTCTCTCTCTGTCTCTGCCTCTCTCTCTGTCTCTCCCTCTGTCCCTCCATCTGTCTTTCCCTCTCTGTCACTCCCTCTCTTTCCTTCTATCTCTGTTTCTCTCTCTGTTCCTCCATTTCTCTTGCCCTCTCTGTCACTCCCTCTCTCCTTCTCTCTGTCTGTCCCTCTCTCTCCTTCTCTCTCTCTCTCTCTGTCCCTCCAGCTGTCTCCCCCCCGCCCCCCAGTCACTCCCTCTCTCTCCTTCTATCTCTCTCTCTGCCTCTCTCTCTGCCTCTCTCTCTGCCTCTCTCTCTGTCTCTCTCTCTGTCCCTCCATCTGTCTTTCCCTTTCTGTCACTCCCTCTCTCTTCTTCTATCTCTGTCTCTCTCTCTGCTATCACTGACACTAGGAGAGAGACAGAGGGAGGGAGGGTTCGATATGAAGGCATAGAGAGAGCTGTAGAGAGGGACAAACTTGGAGTGAGAGAGATTGCTGAGGTGGATGAAGAGGATAATGTAAGATATATTAATTTGATGTAATCCTTCACTGCTGTGCACACAAACTTATTTGAGATATGGATGGAGAGAAAGAAAACATCGGGAGGGGGAGAAATGGAGATGACGTTGGGGCCCAGGCGGACACTTTTGATGATCCAGAAGGAATAGCCTCCATTTTAAATAGTCAGCAAGCTGACTACCCACCCCCCTCCCCCACACCGTCACTCCATCTCTCTCCTTCTATCTCGGTCTCTGTCTCTCTCTCTCTGTCTCTCTCTCTATCCCTCCATCTGCCTTTCTCTCTCTGTCACTCCCTGTCTCTCCTTCCATCTCTGCCTCTCTCTCTCTGTCCCTACATCTGTCTACCCCCCACCTCACTCCCCGTCACTCGATCTCTCTCCTTTGATCTCTGTCTCTGCCTCTCTCTGTCTCTCTCTCTATCCCTCCATCTTTCCTTCAGTCCCTGTCACTCCATCTCTCTCCCTGTCTCTCTCTCTCTCTCTGTCCCTCCATCTGTCTTTCCCTCCCTGACACTCCCTCTCTCTCCTTCTCTCTCTGTCTCACTCTCTGCCCCTCCATGTGTCTTTCCCACGCTGTCTCTCTCTCTCTCTCTTTCCAACTGCCTTTCCCTCTCTGTCTCTCCCTCTCTCTCCTTCTTTCTCTGTCTCTCTCTCTGTCCCTCCATCTGTCTTTCCCTGTCTGTCTCTCCCTCTCTCTCCTTCTACCTCTGTCTCTCACTCTCTCTCTCTCTTTCCATCTGTCTTTCCCTCCCTGTCACACCCTCTCTCTTCTTCCATCTCTGCCTGTCTCTCTGTCTCTCCAACTGCCTTTCCCTCTCTGTCTCTCCCTCTCTCTCCTTCTTTCTCTGTCTCTCTCTCTGTCCCTCCATCTGTCTTTCCCTCTCTGTCTCTCCCTCTCTCTCCTTCTACCTCTGTCTCACTCTCTCTCTCTCTTTCCATCTGTCTTTCCCTCCCTGTCACACCCTCTCTCTCCTTCCATCTCTGCCTGTCTCTCTGTCTCTCCAACTGCCTTTCCCTCTCTGTCTCTCCCTCTCTCTCCTTCTTTCTCTGTCTCTCTCTCTGTCCCTCCATCTGTCTTTCCCTCTCTGTCTCTCCCTCTCTCTCCTTCTACCTCTGTCTCTCTCTCTCTCTCTCTCTTTCCATCTGTCTTTCCCTCCCTGTCACACCCTCTCTCTCCTTCCATCTCTGCCTGTCTCTCTGTCTCTCCAACTGCCTTTCCCTCTCTGTCTCTCCCTCTCTCTCCTTCTGTCTCTCTCTCTGTCCCTCCATCTGTCTTTCCCTCTCTGTCTCTCCCTCTCTCTCCTTCTTTCTCTGTCTCTCTCTCTCTGTTTCTCCATCAGTCTTTCCCTCTCTGTCTCTCCCTCTCTCTCCTTCTCTCTATGTCTCTCTCTTTATCCCTCCATCTGTCCTTCCCTCTATGTAACTCCATTCTCTCCTTCTATCTCTGTCTCTGTCTCTCTCTCTATCCCTCCATCTGTCCTTCACTCCCTGTCATTCCATCTCTCTCCTTCTCTCTCTGTCTCTCTCTCTCTGTCCCTCCATCTGTCTTTCCCTCCCTGACACTCCCTCTCTCTCCTTCTCTCTCTGTCTCTCTCTCCGTCCCTCCATCAGTCTTTCCCTTGCTGTCTCTCCCTCTCTCTCCTTCTATCTCTGTCTATCTCTCTCTCTCTTTCCATCTGTCTTTCCCTCCGTGTCACTCCCTCTCTCTCCTTCTCTCTCTGTCTCTCTCTCCCTGACCCTCCATCTGTCTTTCCCGCTCTGTCACTCCCTCTCTGACCTTGTATCTCTGTTTCCCTCTCTCTATCCCTCCATCTGTCCTTCCATCTATGTCACTGAATCTCTCTCCTTTTCTCTCTGTCTCTCACTCTGTCCCTCCATCTGTCTTTCCCTCCCTGTCATTCCCCATCTCTCTCCTTCTATCTCTGTCTCTCTCTCTCTCTGTCCCTCCATCTGTCTTTCCCTCCCTGTCACTCCCTCTCTCTCCTTCGATCTCTGTCTCTCCCTCTCTGTCCCTCCATCTGTCTTTCCCTCCCTATCACTCCCTGTCTCTCCTTCTCAATCTGATGCTCTCTCTCTCTGTCTCTCCATCTGTCCTTCCCTCCCTGTCACACCGTCTCTCTCCTTCTATCTCTGTCTCTCTCTCTCTGTCCCTCCATCTGTCTTTCCCTCCCTGTCACTCCCTCTCTCTCCTTCGATCTCTGTCTCTCCCTCTCTGTCCCTCCATCTGTTTTTCCCTCCCTAACACGCCCTGTCTCTCCTTTTCAATCTGACGCTCTCTCTCTCTGTCTCTCCATCTGTCCTTCCCTCCCTGTCACACCGTCTCTCTCCTTCTATCTCTGTCTCTCTCTCTCTGTCCCTCCATCTGTCTTTCCCTCCCTGTCACTCCCTCTCTCTCCTTCTATCTCTGTCTCTCTCTCTGTCTCTCCATCTGTCTTTCCCTCCCTGTTACTCCTTCTCTCTCCTTCCATCTCTGCGTCTCTCTCTCTCTCTGTCTCTCCAACTGCCTTTCCCTCTCTGGTTGACTAACAGGAAGCAGAGAGTGGGGATAAATGAGTGCTCTTCTGGTTGACAATCAGTCACTAGTGGTGTGCCTCAGGGATCGGTGTTGGGACCCCAATTATTTACAATTTATATCGATGATTTGGAGTTGGGGACCATGTGTAGGTTGTTAAAGTTTGCAGATGACACGAAGATGAGTGGCAGAGCAAAGTGTGCAGATGACTGTGAAACTTTGCAGAGGAACATAGATACATTGAGTGAGTGGGCAAAGGTCTGGCAGATGGAATACAATGTTAATAAATGTGAAGTTATTCATTTCGGTAGGAGTAACAGTAAAAAGGATTATTACTTGAATGGTAAAAAGTTGCAGCATGCTGCTATGCAGAGGGACCTGGGTGTCCTTGTGCATGAATCGCAAAAGGTTGGTCTGCAGGTCCAGCAAGTAATTAGGAAGGCAAATGGAATTTTGTCCTTCATTGCTAAAGGGATTGAGTTTAAAAGCAGAGAGGTTATGTTGCAGCTGTATAAGGTACTGGTGAGGCCGCACCTGGAGTACTGTGTGCAGTTTTGGTCTCCTTACTTGAGAAAGGATGTACTGGCACTGGAGAGGGTGCAGAGGAGGTTCACTCGGTTGATTCCGGAGTGGAGGGGGTTGGCTTATGAGGAGAGACTGAGTAGATTGGGATTATATTCATTGGAATTCAGAAGAATGAGGGGGGATCTTATAGAAACTGAAATTGAAATATTATAGAAATTGAAATATTCTTCTGTCACTCTCTGTCCCTTGGGCAGTCAGTTTGTGTGTGTGTCTGTGCATGTCGGTCTCTGTCTGTGTGTCTGTGCATGTCGGTCTGTGTGTGTGTGTGTCTGTGCATGTCGGTCTGTGTGTGTGGTTCTCTGTGTGTGGGTGTGTGTGTCTTAGCCTGTTTCTCTCTCCTCTCTCAGAACCTCAGTAAAACTCCACATACATCAATTTGCTATTTTAATTTGGCTGCTTTTGGTGATACCACAACTGCAGAGGGTGCACTTCCTTCTGCAGGCTGGTAGGAAACCCATATCCCGCTCTTTAACGGCATATTCTGTCTGCTTTGTATACTAAATTGATTAATCCCTAATAATTGATCAAATCTGACATTGATTACTGTTTGAAAGTCTCCAGGTTTACTTTCCTCCCAGGGCTGATTAAAAGTCCGAGTTTCCCTCAGTGTTTTGGAAATATCAAACCCTGATCCCACACCCAGTAAAGTATTTTACATGATGGGACGCTGCAAATGTTGTTATACTCAGTGCGCACGGTACCTTCATGTTGTAATAAGATGTTATAATCTCTATTCAGATAACTCTCATGCCACAGGGGCAAAATTTCACTGGGTCAACATTCTGACCAAACACTAAAACATTACAGAAAGCGAAGCTCACAAATTCAACACAAGTTTCCTTTTCTGTGTCTCGCTGGTCTGTTCTGATTTTCTGTTGGGTGACATCAGTCTAGATTTTGTGTTCAGACCTGAACCCACAAACGTATAACTCAGAGGCAGGATTATTACCCACTGAGCTACAGCTGGCTCCAATGTTCCCAGAAAATTTAGTTGTTGTGCACGGCAAGTTTTTTTTGTCCCACGTGCAGTCCCTTTAAATTTTTAAGAATCTTCGAAGACGTGTGTTATTTATCAGGGAACAGGACCTGCGTGGTACCTTCCAGGCTGCTGCACACAGCTTTGCAGGGACACTGACCGACACTCTCCATCCCAATCTCTTCCTCTCTGGTAATCTCTCCCCATTGCGATCCTTCCCTCTCTCTGTTATTCCCTCTCTATATCTATCCCTGTCTTTCTCACTGTTACTCTCTCCATCTGGATGGAGGAGGAGAAAGAGAGGCATATACAGAGGCAGCTTTACTCGGTATCTAACCCCACACTGTACCTGTCCTGCGAGTGTTTTATAGAACAGAGAGGACAGAGATTTGCTCTGTAGATAACTCCATTCTGTACTTGGCTTGGCAGCATTTGAAGGGACAGTTTAGACGGAGCTTTACTCTGTATCCCTGGAATTTTGAAGTGTCAGGGGTGTTTAGTTTAGTTTAATTTAGAGATTCAGCACTGAAACAGGCCCTTCGGCCCACCGGGTCTGTGCCGACCATCAACCACCCATTTATACTAATCCTACACTAATTCCATATTCCTACCACATCCCCACCTGTCCCCATATTTCCCTACCACCTAACTATACAAGGGGCAATTGCTAATGGCCAATTTACCGATCAACCTGCAAGTCTTTGGCATGTGGGAGGAAACCGGAGCACCCGGAGGAAACCCACGCAGACACAGGGAGAACTTGCAAACTCCACACAGGCAGTACCCAGAATTGAACCCGGGTCGCTGGAGCTGTGAGGCTGCGGTGCTAACCACTGCGCCACTGTGCTGGGTGAATTGATCAAAGTTTACAAGACAATACTGGAAACTGATGGGGTAGATAGAGAGAAACTCTTCTCACTGGTTGGAGGAGTCTCTGACGAGGGGCACAGTCGAAAAATCGAACATTAGTCGAAGACCCTTTCAAGGGTGAAATTTATTAACACTTCTACACACAAAGGATGGTGGAATTTTGGAATTGTCTTCCACAAATGACCCCTCCCTATCTCTGCAATCTCCTCCAGCTCCACAATCCACCAATATCTGCCATCCTCTAATTCTGACCTCTTGAACATCCCCAATTTGAATCGTTCCACCACTGGTGGCCGTGCCTTCAAGCTGCCAAGGCCCTAACTCTGGAATTCCTTTCCCAAACCTCTCCATCTCACTAACTCTCTTTCCTCTTTGAAGATTCTCCTTCAAACCAACCTCTGACCAAGTTTTTGGTCATCTGGTCTAATATCTCCTGAAGTGACTCGGTGTCAAATTTTTATTTTCTTGATTCATTTGTTGGATGTGTGTGTTAGTGGCCAGGACAGCATTTATTGCCCATTCATAATTGCCCTTGAGAAGGTGGTGTTGAGCCTCCTTCTTGAACCGCTGCAGTCCATGTGGGGTAGGTACACCCACAGTGCTGTTAGGAAGGGAGATCCAGGATTTTGACCCAGTCACAGTGAAGGAGCAGCGATATAGTTCCAAGTCAGGATGGTGTGTGACTTAAGGGAAACTTGCAGGTGGTGGTGTTCCCATACGGGTTTCCTGTTTGTTTGCTCTCTCTCCCCCTCCTTCTTTCTAGACCTCCCTGTCCTCCTGTCCCTCTGTGTTATGAGAACCTAAGAACAGAAGGAAGTGGGTGCAGGAACAGAGAGACCTGGGGATGTCTGTGCACAAATTGAAGGTGGCAGAGCTAGTTGAGAAAGTGGTTAAAAGGCATATGGGATGCTAGGCTTTGTAAATAGAGGCTCAGAGTATAAAAGCAAGGAGGTTATGATGAAGCTTTATAAAACACTGCTTCATCCTCAACTAGTATTGTGTCCAGTTCTGTCCTCCCAGACACTCCCTCTCTCTCCTTCTCTCTCTGTCTCTCTCTCTCTGTCTTTCCATCGGTCCTTCCCTCCCTGTCACTCCCTCTCTCTCCTTCTCTTTCTGTCTATCTCTCTGTCCCTCCAACTGCCTTTCCCTCTGTGTCTCTCCCACTCTCTCCTTTTCTCTCTGTCTCTGCCTCTCTCTGTCTCTATCCCTCCATCTGTCCTTCCCTCCCTGTCACTCCATCTCTCTCCTTCTCTCTCTATCCCTCCATCTGTCCTTCCCTCCCTGTCTCTCCCTCTCTCTCCTTCCATCTCTGGCACTCTCTCTCTCTCTCTCTCTCCATCTGTCTTTCCCTCTCTGCCTCTCCCTCTCTCTCCTCCTATCCCTGTATCTCTCTCTCTCTATCCCTCCATCTGTCTTTCCCTCTCTGTCTCTCCCTCTCTCTCCTTCTATCCCTGTATCTCTCTCTCTCTGTCCCTCCATCTGTCTTGCCCACCCTCTCTCTCCTTCCATCTCTGTCTCTCTCTCTGTTCCTCCATCTGTCTTTCCCTCTCTGTCTCTCCCTCTCTCTCCTATCTCTGTCTCTCTCTCTCTGGCTCTATTTTAAATATTCAGCAAGCTATTCCACTGTGGGAGCCATCACACCCTCATGATACTGTTTGTGGAAATTTCATGCTGGCTTATTGGTTAATTTTTAAACCTGTGATTGATAGATTCTTGTTAACCAAAGGTATTAAGAGATAAGGGGCAAAGGCAGGATATATGGTGTAAGTTTGATCACAGATCAGCCAAGATCTCATTGAATGCAGGAACAGAGTTGTGGGGTTAAATTGCATCCTCCTCTTCCAATATCCCCTGTTAAATATCCTTCTTTCTCTTTCAGTCACCCTGTTAGTCTATGTCTCTCTGTTTCTCTTTTTCTGTCTCTCTCTCTCTCTGTCTCTATCGGACAGTGTAGAGTGAGATTCACTCTGTATCCACCCCATGATGTTCCTGCCCTGGGAGTGTGTGATGTGACAGCGTCGAGGGAAATTTACTCTGTGTCAAATCCAACATTGTGCTTGGCTTGGGAATGTTTAATGGGACAGTGTAGCTGGAGATTTACTCTGTATCCCTGGAATTTTGAAGGTTATTGGGTGATTTGATGAAAGTTTGCAAAATAATAAGTGAAACTGATAGGGTGGACTGAGAGTAAATATTCCCACTGGCTGCGGAGTCAGGAACTTGGGGCATAGTCTAAAAATCTAAACGTAGTCTCAAAACCTTTCAGGAGTGAAATGAAGAAACACTTCAACACACCAGGTGTGGTATCAGTTTGAAACTCTCTTCCACAATCAGCAATTGATGCTGAGACACTTGTTAATTTTTAAATCTGAGTTTGATAGATTTTTGTTAACCAAAGGTATTAAGGGACAAAGATCGGTACATGGAGTTAGATCACACATCAGCCATGAGCTCATTGAATCACAGAACAGGGTTGAGGGGCCAAATGGCCTCCTCCTCTTCCTCTGTCCGATGACAAATATCCTGCTATCACTCTCTGTGTCTTGGTCTCTGTCTCCCTCTTTGTCTGTCTGTCTGTCTGTCTCTCTCTCTCTCCTCTCATCTGTGGAAATCCACACACATCAGTCAGCCATTTTAGGTTCATTTTCAGTGGCCATTTTATGTTACCACAACACTGGGACATTTATCGCTGTCTATCCCAAACCATCTCTCTTTGTCGTCTATTTGTGTCCTCCTCACAGCTTATTGTCCCACCTAACCTAGTATCTCTCTCCTTTGCTCCGTCTCACTCACACACTCTCCCCCATCTCACTCCCCCCCCATTTCTCTCTCCCCCCATTTCTCTCTCCCCCCACCCCCTGCAATCTCTCTTTAAGTGTCCTGTTATCACATCCTTTATTATAGATTCGAACATTTTCCCTATGACTGATGTTAGACGAACAGGTCTTTAGTTCCCCATTTTCTCTCTCCTTCCTTTTGTAAATAGTGGGGTTACATTTGCTACCTTCTAATCTGCCTCTCTCACACTGCCTCTGTACCTCGCTATCTGTCTTTCCCACCCCCTCTCTCTCTCGCTATCTCTCCCTCTCTGTCTTTTTCTCTCTCTCGCTCTATCGCTCCCTCTCTCTCTCTACCTCTGTCCATGTCTCCATTTGTGCCTCCCTCACACCATCTCTCCCTCTCTCTCTGTCTCTCTCTAGCTCTCTGTCTGCCTCTCTATGTCGGCCTCTCTGTGTCTCCTTCTCTCTCTGTGCCTCTCTCACTCTCTATCTGTCTCTCCCCCAGCTCTCTCTCTCTGTCTCTCCCTCTCTCTCTTTCTCAACCTCTGTCCATGTCTCCATTTGTGCCTCCCTCACACCATCGCTCCCTCTCTCTGTCTCTCTCTATCTCTCTCTCTGCCTCTCCCTCTCTCTCTCTCCCTTTCTCCCTCTCGCTGCCTCTGTCCACGTCTCAGTTTGTGTCTCCCCCACACCATCCCTCCCTCTCTCCCTCCCTCTCTCCCTCCCTCTCTCTCTCCCTCTCTCTCTCTCTCTTTCTCGCTCTCTCCATCCCTCTCTGTCTCTGTCTCAGAGTTACAGCTCAGATGATTAACCTCTTTATCCATGTGTTATGAACACGGGACTTTGTCTCTCTCCCATTTTCTAGGATGTTGCCAGGACTGGAGAATTGTAGCTATGAGGATAGGCAGGGGTTGTTGTCCTTGGAACAGAGAAGGCTGAGGGGGGATCTGATTGAAATGTACAAAATTTTGAGGGTCCTGGATAGAGTGGAGGTGAAGGGCAGAGAACCATAGCAGAAAGGTCAGTGACGAGGGGGCATAGATTTAAAGTGATTGGTCGAAAAATTAGAGGGGAGTTGAGGAAAATCTTTTTCACCCAGAGGGTCGCGATGGTCTGGAACTCACTGCCTGAAAGGGTAGTTGAGGCAGGGACCCTCAACTCATTCAGAAGGAGTCTGGATAGGCACCTCAAGTGCGGTAAGCTGCAGAGCTCGGACCAAATGCTGGAAGGTGGGATTAGAATAGGTTGATCGTTTTTTGGCTGGCACAGAGAGGATGGGCCAAGTGGCCACTTTCTGTGCCTTAAAATTTCTATGTTGCCCTCGCCAACTCTATTTTTCCCTCTGTTACTCTCTGAATCCCAGTCTCTCCCTCTCTGTTACTCTCTGAATTCCAGTCTCTCCCTCTCTCTTACCCTCTGAATTCCAGTCTCTCCCTCTCTGTTACCCTCTGAATCCCAGTCTCTCCCTCTCTGTTACCCTCTGAATTCCAGTCTCTCCCTCTCTGTTACTCTCTGAATCCCAGTCTCTCCCTCTCTGTTACCCTCTGAATTCCAGTCTCTCCCTCTCTGTTACCCTCTGAATCCCAGTCTCTCCCTCTCTGTTACCCTCTGAATTCCAGTCTCTCCCTCTCTGTTACCCTCTGAATCCCAGTCTCTCCCTCTCTGTTACTCTCTGAATTCCAGTCTCTCCCTCTCTGTTACTCTCTGAATCCCAGTCTCTCCCTCTCCGTTACCCTCTGAATCCCATTCTCTCCCCCTCTGTTAATCTCTGAATCCCAGTCTTTCCCTCTATGTTTCCCTCTGAATCCCAGACTCTCCCTCTCTGTTACCCTGTGAATCCCAGTCTCTCCCTCTCTCTTACCCTCTGAGTCCCAGACTCTCTCTCTCTGTTACCCTGTGAATCCCAGACTCTCCCTCTCTATTACCTTCTGAATCCCAGTCTCTCCCTCTCTGCTTCCCTCTGAATCCCAGACTCTCCCTCTCTGTTACCATCTGAATCCCAGTCTCTCCCTCTATGTTTCCCTCTGAATCCCAGACTCTCCCTCTCTTTTACCCTGTGAATCCCAGACTCTCCCTCTCTCTTACCCTCTGAATCCCAGTCTCTCCCTCTCTGTTACCCTCTGAGTCCCAGTCTCTCCCTCTCTCTTACCCTCTGAGTCCCAGTCTCTCCCTCTCCGTTACCCTCTGAATCCCAGTCTCTCCCTCTCTGTTACCCTCTGAATCCCAGTCTCTCCCTCTCTGTTACCTGACCAGAGCTTTATAAATGTTCAGCACACCCTCTCGGCTTTTGTACTCACTGTATACAGTGTAAATTGTGGTATTCCCCAGGGGTTTTGATTAGGACCACTGATCTTATTGATATATGAATGACTTAGACTTGGGTATACAGGGCATAACTTCAACATTGTGCCATTTGCAATGTAATAAACAGTGAAGGGAATAGGAGTAGACTTCAGGAGGATAGAGGCAGTCTGGTGAAATGGTCAGACACATAGCAGGTTAACTTCAATGCTGAGAAATGTAAAATGATGCATTTTGGAAGGAAGGCTGAGGAGAAGCGATATAAACTAAATGGTACAATGTTAAAATGGGTGCAGGGACAGAGAGATCTGGGATTTCATTTGTGTCACTTTTTACATCTAAAAGATTCAATTTGGGGCTTGCAATCTCTAAGTTAAATTTAGCTTTATCCTGAAAAGTGTTAACAAACATGTTGGGAAATGTGTCAAAAGCTGTTTCCATTCAGACATTCCTGCATTGTGGAAGTGTGAGCTGTCTTTGCAGAGACAGGAAATAGAGTTGTTTGAATGGACCTGCAGGTTTTAGTTGATGCAATAAGGTGAGAATTTGAATTGTGTCCCTTGCAGATACACAGAATTGAAGGTATTTACACAACACCACATGAAGTAGTTTACCAATGTCTGACAAACTTCAAAGACTTCAAACACATGGAAGAAGAGGAGAAGGGAACAATATACAAAACCTGAGACCGTCAGACAACAGCAGGAGGAAAATGAATCTCTTTTTATGGGTTTTAATTTGAAGGCCTGAGCTGATGATTGAAAAAGTAGGAGTTCAAATCCCACGCTGGGCTGTTGTGAATTTGAATTCTATTTTTTCTTTCAAAAAACATAAATCTGGAGTTAAAAAGCCTCTAGGATGGAATGATTCACTCCTGTCTACTAGTGCAAAGCCCGTGTGTGTCTCAGTTTTGCTGTATTTATTAATGATTTAAGATGATGAGGTAGAATACAACATACCCAAGTTTACCAATGACACAAAAATAGGCAGCATTGTAAGCAGTGTAGCTGGAAGCATCAAATTACAAAGAGATATTAATATCTTAAATAAATGGGCAAAACTGTGGTAGTTAGATTTCAATGTCAGTAAAAAAAGACTAGAACAGAGTACTTTATAAATGGTGAAAAGCTAGAAATACTGGAGGTTGAAAGAGACTTTGGGGGGTCCATGTCCATTTGAGTGCAGTGTAGATTTACCAGAATGATAACTGGACTCCAAGGGTTAAATTACGAGGTGATATTACACAAACTAGGGATTTATTGCCTGGAATTTAGGAGGATCAAGGTGATTTGATCAAAGATGTTGAGATATTAAGGGGAACTGATGGGGTAGTTTGGGAGAAACTATTTCAGCAGCTTGGGAACATAGGAACAGGAGTAGGCCAACCAGGGGCGATGCCACATTGGATTTGGTACTGGGTAATGAACCCGGCCAGGTGTTAGATTTAGATGTAGGTGAGCACTTTGGTGATAGTGATCACAATTCGGTTCGGTTTACCTTAGCGATGGGCAGGGACAGGTATATACTGCAGGGCAAGAATTATAGCTGGGGGAAAGGAAATTATGATGCGATTAGGCAAGATTTAGGATGCGTAGGATGGGGAAGGAAACTCCAGGGGATGGGAACAATCGAAATGTGGAGCTTATTCAAGGAGCAGCTACTGCGTGTCCTTGATAAGTATGTACCTGTGAGGCAGGGAGGAAGTTGTCGAGCGAGGGAGCCGTGGTTTACTAAAGAAGTTGAAGCGCTTGTCAAGAGGAAGAAGAAGGCTTATGTTAGGATGAGACGTGAAGGCTCAGTTAGGGCGCTTGAGAGCTACAAGCTAGCCAGGAAGGATCTAAAGGGAGAGCTAAGAAGAGCAAGGAGAGGACACGAGAAGTCATTGGTGGATCGGATCAGGGAAAACCCTAAGGCTTTCTATAGGTATATCAGGAATAAAAGAATGACTAGAGTTAGATTAGGGCCAATCAAGGATAGTAGTGGGAAGTTGTGTGTGGAATCAGAGGAGATAGGGGAAGTGTGAAATGAATATTTTACGTCAGTATTTACAGTAGAGAAAGAAAATGTTGTTGAGAATACTGAGATTCAGGCTACGAGGCTAGATGGGATTGAGGTTCACAAGGAGGAGGTGTTAGCAATTTTGGAAAGTGTGAAAATAGATAAGTCCCCTGGGCCAGATGGGATTTATCCTAGGATTCTCTGGGAAGCTAGGGAGGAGATTGCAGAGCCTTTGTCCATGATCTTTATGTCGTCATTGTCGACAGGAATAGTGCCGGAAGACTGGAGGATTGCAAATGTTGTCCCCTTGTTCAAGAAGGGGAGTAGAGACAGCCCTGGTAATTATAGACCTGTGAGCCTTACTTCGGTTGTGGGTAAAATGTTGGAAAAGGTTATAAGAGACAGGATTTATAATCATCTTGAAAAGAATAAGTTCATTAGAGATAGTCAGCACGGTTTTGTGACGGGTAGGTCGTGCCTCACAAACCTTATTGAGTTTTTCGAGAAGGTGACCAAACAGGTGGATGAGGGTAAAGCAGTGGATGTGGTGTATATGGATTTCAGTAAGGCGTTTGATAAGGTTCCCCACGGTAGGCTATTGCAGAAAATACGCAAGTATGGGGTTGAAGGTGATTTAGAGCTTTGGATCAGAAATTGGCTAGCTGAAAGAAGACAGAGGGTGGTGGTTGATGGCAAATGTTCATCCTGGAGTTTAGTTACTAGTGGTGTACCGCAAGGATCTGTTTTGGGGCCACTGCTGTTTGTCATTTTTATAAATGACCTGGAAGAGGGTGTAGAAGGGTGGGTTAGTAAATTTGCAGATGACACTAAGGTCGGTGGAGTTGTGGATAGTGCCGAAGGATGTTGTAGGGTTCAGAGGGACATAGATAGGCTGCAGAGCTGGGCTGAGAGATGGCAAATGGAGTTTAATGCGGAAAAGTGTGAGGTGACTCACTTTGGAAGGAGTAACAGGAATGCAGAGTACTGGGCTAATGGGAAGATTCTTGGTAGTGTAGATGAACAGAGAGATCTTGGTGTCCAGGTGCATAAATCCCTGAAGGTTGCTACCCAGGTTAATAGGGCTGTTAAGAAGGCATATGGTGTGTTAGCTTTTATTAGTAGGGGGATCGAGTTTAGGAGCCACGAGGTCATGCTGCAGCTGTACAAAACTCTGGTGAGACCGCACCTGGAGTATTGCGTGCAGTTCTGGTCACCACATTATAGGAAGGATGTGGAAGCTATGGAAAGGGTGCAGAGGAGATTTACTAGGATGTTGCCTGGTATGGAGGGAAGGTCTTACGAGGAAAGGCTGAGGGACTTGAGGTTGTTTTCGTTGGAGAGAAGGAGGAGGAGAGGTGACTTAATAGAGACATATAAGATAATCAGAGGGTTAGATAGGGTGGATAGTGAGAGTCTTTTTCCTCGGATGGTGATGGCAAACACGAGGGGACATAGCTTCAAGTTGAGGGGTGATAGATATAGGACAGATGTTAGAGGTAGTTTCTTTACTCAGAGAGTAGTAGGGGCGTGGAACGCCCTGCCTGCAACAGTAGTAGACTCGCCAACTTTAAGGGCATTTAAGTGGACATTGGATAGACACATGGATGAAAATGGAATAGTGTAGGTCAGATGGTTTCACAGGTCGGCGCAACATCGAGGGCCGAAGGGCCATTACTGCGCTGTAATGTTCTAAATGTAATGTTCTAAATTGAACTGGTTCCAATGCATCCAGGCCTGACCATTTATCCACTTTCAAAGTTGCCAAACACCTTAATATTTCCCTCTCACTCTGTTTATCCCATCCAATATTTCACACTCCTCCTCTTTAACTACAATATCTGCATCGTTCCCCCTCTTTTATAAAGAGGGAGACAAAGTATTCATTAAGAACCATGCCCACATCTCCCACCTCCATACACACATTCCCTTTTTGGTCCCTAATACTCTATCCTTATTTATCCTCTTGCTCTTAATGTATTTATAAAACATCTTTGTGATTTCTTTGCTTTTAATGGTAATATTATTTTCCGGCCATTTCTTTGCTCTCCTAATTTGCTTTTTCATTTCACCCTTGAACTTTCTACACTCCTCTCAGCTTTCTGTTGTATTGAGCTCTCGGTATCTGACATCAGCTTCCCTCTTGTGCCTTATCGTAAAATCTGTCTGTGTGTGTCTGTCTGTCTGTCTGTGTGTGTGTGTGTGTGTCTGTGTGTGTGTGTGTGTGTCTGTCTGTCTGTGTGTGTGTGTGTCTCTGTCTGTCCCTTTATGTATGTGTCTGTGTGTGTCTGGACGTGTGTGTGTGAGAGAGAGAGAATATCAGGGTCACCTCGCTCCATCTCTATCTCTCCTTCTCTCTCTGTTTCTTCTTCTCTCTCCCTCTGTCAATCCGCCTCTCTCATAGAAACATAGAAAATAGGAGCAGGAGCAGGCCATTCGGCCCTTTGGGCCTGCTCCGTCATTCAATAAAGATCATGACCGATGGTCTAATTCAGTACCCTGTTCCCACTTTCTCCCCATACCCCTTGATCCCTTTGACATTTAGAAATATATCTCTCTCCTCCATGAATATATTTAATGACTTGGCCTCCACTGCCTTCTGCGGTAGAGAATTCCACAGGTTCACCACCCTCTACCCCATCCATCTCTCCCCCTCTATCTCCATCTCCACCCTCTATCTCCCTCTCCCCCTCTATCTCCCAATCCCCCTCTATCTCCCGCTCTCTCTCCCTCTCCGCTCTCTCTCCCTCTCCCCCCTCTATCTCCGTCTCCCCCTCTATCTCCGTCTCCCCCTCTATCTCCGTCTCCCCCTCTATCTCCGTCTCCCCCTCTATCTCCCTCTGCCCCTCTATCTCCCTCTCCCCCGCTCACACATCCCCTCGATCTCACTCTTCCCCTCGATCTCACTCTTCCCCTCTCTCACTCTTCCCCTCTCTCACTCTCCCCCTCTATCTCACACACCCCCTCTATCTCACACACCCCCTCTATCTCACACACCCCCTCTATCTCCCTCTTCCCCTCTATCTCCCTCTTCCCCTCTATCTCACACACCCCCTCTATCTCACACACCCCCTCTATCTCACACACCCCCTCTATCTCACACACCCCCTCTATCTCACACACCCCCTCTATCTCACTCTCCCCCTCTATCTCACTCTCCCCCTCTATCTCATTCTCCCCCCTCTATCTCATTCTCCCCCCTCTATCTCACTCTCTCCCCTCTATCTCACTCTCCCCCCTCTATCTGTCTCACCCCTCTATCTCCCTCTCCCCCTCACACTCCCTCTCTCTCCCTCTCTCTCTCTCTCCCTCTCTCTCTCTCCATGTCTATCTCTCTTTACCCCCTCTATCTCTCTTTACCCCCTCTATCTCTCTCTCCCCCCTCTATCTCTCTCTCCCCATCTCTCGCTCTCGTTGTCTTTCGCTATCATTGTCTCTGTCTCTCTCTCTCTCACTGCCGCTCCCTCTCTCTCTGTTTCTCTCTCTGTGTCTCTATCTCTCTCTTTCTCTCTTTCAGTCTGTCTGTCTCTCTCTCTGTTACTCTCTCTCTCTCTGTGCCTCTGTCCATGACTCTACTGTGTCTCTCTCACACCATCTCTGCCTTTCCCTCACTCTGTATCTCTGTCTCTCTCACTGTCCCTCCATCTGTCTTTCCCTCGCTGTCACTCCCTTTCTCCTTCTCTCTGTCTCTCCCTCTCTCTCCTTCTCTCTCTCTGTCCCTCCATCTGTCATTCCCTCCCTGTCACCGTCTCTCTCTAATTCTATCTCTCTCTCTCTCCCTCTCTTTCTCTGCCTCTGTCCATAACTCTGTCTGTGTCTCTATGACACCATCTCTCCCTTCCTCCCTCACTCCCAGGATAGCAATGGTTTCAAACATTTTTCCTTCTTTCTTTAACCCTCCCTCTCTGTCCCACTCTCTCCTTCTTTCTCTGTCTCCCTCTGTCCCTCCATCTGTCTTTCCCTCTCTGTCACTCCCTCTCTCTCCTTCTATCTCTGAATCTCCATCTGTCTTTCCCTCTCTCTCCTATCTCTCTCTGTCTCTCCATCTGTCTTTCCCTCCCTGTCACTCGCTCTCTCTCCGTCCATCTCTGTCTCTCCATCTCTCTTTCGATCTATGTCGCTCCCACTCTTTCCTTCTCTCTCTTTCTCTCTCTCTCTCTCCATCTCTCCATCAGTCTCCCCCGGATCACTCCCTCTCTCTCCTTCTATCTCTGCCACTCTCTCTCTATCCCTCCATCTGTCCTTCCCTCCCTGTCACTCCATCTCTCTCCTTCTCTCTCTGTCTCTCACTCTGTCCCTCCATCTGTCTTTCCCTCCCTGTCACTCCCTCTCTCTCCTTCTATCTCTCTCTCTCGTTCTATCCCTCCATCTATCCTTCCCTCCCTGTCACTCCATCTCTCTCCTTCTCTCTTTGTCTCGATCTCTGTCTCTCCATCTGTCTTTCCCTCCTTGTCGCTCCCTCTCTCTCCTTCTCTCTCTGTCTCTCTCCTCTGTCTCTTCATCTGCCTTCCCCACACCCTGACACTCCCTCTCTCTCCTTCTATCTCTGTCTCTGCCTCTCCCTCTGTCTCGCTCTCTCTGTCTCTCCAACAGCCTTTCCCTTTCTGTCTCTCCCTCTCTCTCCTTCTCTCCCTGTCTCTGCCTCCCTCTCTGTCTCTCCCTCTCTGTCCTTCTATCTCTGTCTCTGTCGCTCTATCCCTCCATCTATCCGACCCTCCCTGTCACTCCATCTCTCTCCTTCTCTCTCTGTCCCTCACTCTGTCCCTCCATCTGTCCTTCCCTCTCTCTCCTTCTATCTCTGTCCGTCTCTCTCTGTCTCTCTGTCTGTCCCTCCATCTGTCCTGCCCTCCCTGTCCTTCTATCTCTGTCTCTCTCTCTCTGTCTCTCTCTCTGTTCCTCCATTTGTCTTTCCCTCTCTGTCTCTGTCCTTCTATCTGCTTCACTCTGTCTCTCTCTCTGTCCCTCCATCAGTCTTTCCCTGTCTGTTTCTCCATTTCTCTCCTTCTATCTCTGTCTCTCTGTCTGTCCCTCCATCTGTCCTGCCCTCCCTGTCCTTCTATCTCTGTCTCTCTCTCTCTGTCTCTCTCTCTGTCCCTCCATTTGTCTTTCCCTCTCTGTCTCTGTTCTTCTATCTCTGTCTCTGCTTCTCTCTGTCTCTCTCTCTGTCCCTCCATCAGTCTTTCCCTCTCTGTTTCTCCATTTCTCTCCTTCTATCTCTGTCTGTCTCTCTGTCCCTCCATCTGTCTTTGCCTCTCTGTCACTCCCTTTCTCCTTCTCTCTGTCTCTCCCTCTCTCTCTGTCTCTCTCTCTGTCCCTCCATCTGTCTTTCCCTCTATCTCTCCCTCTCTCTCCTTCTATCTCTGTCTCTCTCTCTATCCCTCCATCTGTCCTTCCCTCCCTGTCACTCCATCTCTCTCCTTCTCTCTCTGTCTCTCACTTTGTCTCTCCATCTGTCTTTCCCTCTCTGTCTCTCCATTCTCTCTCCTTCTATCTCTCTCTTTCTCTCTGTCTCTCCATCTGTCTTTCCCTCCCGATCCTCCCTTTCTCTCCTTCCATCTCTGTCTCTCTCTCTCGATCCCTCCGTCGGTCCTTCCCTCCCTGTCTCTCCCTCTCTCTCCTTCTATCTCTCTCTCTCTCTCTGTCTCCCCATCTGTTTTTCCCTCCCTGACACACTCTATCTCTCCTTCTATCTCTGTCTCTCTCTATGTCCCTCCTTCTGGCTTTCCTTCTCTGTCTCTCCCTCTCTCTCCTTCCATCTCTGCCTCTCTCTCTCTCTCTGTCTCTCCATCTGCCTTTCCCTCTCTGTCTCTCCCTCTCTCTCCTTCTATCTCCGTCTCTCTCTCTCTGTCTTTCCATCTGTCTTTCCCTCCCTGTCACTCCCTCTCTCTCCGTCCACCTCTTCCTCTCTCTCTCTGTCTCTCCATCTGTCATTCCCTCTGTCACTCCCTCTCTGTTCTTCTCTCTCTGTTTCTCTCTCTATCCCTCCATCTGTCCTTCCCTCCGTCACTCCATCTCTCTCCTTCTCTCTCTGTCTCTCACTCTGTCCCTCGATCTGTCTTTCCCTTCCTGTCTCTCCCTCTCTCTCCTTCTTTCTCTGTCTCTCTCTCTCTGTCTTTCCATCTGTCTTTCCCTCTTTGTCACTCCCTCTCTCGCCGTCCATCTCTGCTTCTCTCTCTCTCTGTCTCTCCAACTGCCTTTGCCTCTGTTTCTCTCTCTGTCTCTCCCTCTCTCTTTGTCTCTCTGTCACTCCCTCTCTCTCCTTCTATTGCTGTCTATCTCGCTATCCCTCTATCCCTCCATCTGTCCTTCCCTCCCTGTCTCACCATCTCTCTCCTTCTATCTCTGTCTCTCTCTCTTTCCCTCCATCTGTCTTTCCCTCTCTGTCGCTCCCTCTCTCTCCTTCTATTGCTGTCTATCTCTCTATTCCTCTATCCCTCCATCTGTCCTTCCCTCCCTGTCTCTCCATCTCTCTCCTTCTATCTCTGTCTCTCTCTCTTTCCCTCCATCTATCTTTCACTCTCTGTCGCTCCCTCTCTCTCCTTCTATCTCTGTCTCTCTGTCTCTGTCCCTCCATCTGTCTTTCCCTCCCTGACACTCCCTCTCTCTCCTTCTCTCTCTGTATCTCTCTCTGTCTTTCCATTAGTCTTTCCCTCCTTATCACTCCCTCTCTCTCCTTCCATCTCTGCTTCTCTCTCTCTCTGTCTCTCCGACTGCCTTTGCCTCTGTTTCTCTCCCACTCCCTCCTTCTCTCTCTGTCTCTCCCTCTCTCTATGTCTCTCTGTCACTCCCTCTCTCTCCTTCTATTGCTGTCTCTCTCTCCACCCTCTATCTCCGTCTCCACCCTCTATCTCCGTCTCCACCCTCTATCTCCCTCTCCCCCTCTATCTCCCAATCCCCCTCTATCTCCCTCTCCCCCCGATATCTCCCTCTCCCCCTCTATCTCTGTTGTGTGTTGACAGCTTTTCCAGTGTCCAGTCCCTTTCAACTTTTAATAAAATCTGTGGAACACAAATAAATGTAAAGTTTCTCCTACAAGCTGTTTTGTCCTCCCTCTTTCACTGTCTTTCTCTGTCACTGCCCTATCTCTCTCTCTCTGTCTCTCTACAGGACTGGGCAGACACTGGGGATTGTTACTGAGGTTCTGTTGGTCATTTTTACTGACATCAGCGTGGATTGTAAAATCTGTTTGTGTGTGTCTGTGTGTGTGTGTGTGTGTGTGTGTGTGTGTCTCTGTCTGTGTGTCTCTGTCTGTGTGTGTGTCTGTGTCTGTCCCTTTATGTATGTGTCTGTGTGTGTCTGGACGTGTGTGTGTGAGAGAGAGAGAATATCAGGGTCACCTCGCTCCATCTCTATCTCTCCTTCTCTCTCTGTTTCTTCTTCTCTCTCCCTCTGTCAATCCGCCTCTCTCATAGAAACATAGAAAATAGGAGCAGGAGCAGGCCATTCGGCCCTTTGGGCCTGCTCCGTCATTCAATAAAGATCATGACCGATGGTCTAATTCAGTACCCTGTTCCCACTTTCTCCCCATACCCCTTGATCCCTTTGACATTAAGAAATATATCTCTCTCCTCCATGAATATATTTAATGACTTGGCCTCCACAGCCTTCTGCGGTAGAGAATTCCACAGGTTCACCACCCTCTACCCCATCCATCTCTCCCCCTCTATCTCCATCTCCACCCTCTATCTACCTCTCCCCCTCTATCTCACTCTCCCCCTCTATCTCCCTCTCCCCCTCTATCTCACTCTCCCCCTCTATCTCCCTCTCCCCCTCTATCTCACTCTCCCCATCGATCTGTCTCTCGCCCTCTATCTCACTCTCTCCCTCTCCCCCCCTCTCTCTCCCTCTCCCCCCTCTCTCTCCCTCTCCCCCCCTATCTCTCCCTCTCCCCCCCTCTCTCTCCCTCTCCCCCCTCTCTCTCCCTCTCCCCCCCTATCTCTCTCTGCCCCTCTATCTCTCTCTGCCCCTCTATCTCCCTCTGCCCCTCTATCTCCCTCTGCCCCTCTATTTCCCTCTCCCCCTCTATCTGTCTGTCTCCCCCTCTATCTGTCTGTCTCCCCCTCGATCTGTCTGTCTCCCCCTCTATTGCCCTCTCCCCCTCTATCTCCCTCTCCCCCTCGATCTCCCTCTCCCCCCTCTATCTCCCTCTCCCCCCTCTATCTCCCTCTCCCCCCTCTATCTCCCTCTCCCCCTCTATCTCCCTCTCCCCCTCTATCTCCCTCACCCACCCTCTATCTCCCTCACCCACCCTCTATCTCCCTCTCCCCCTCTATCTCCCTCTCCCCCTCTATCTCCCTCACCCACCCTCTATCTCCCTCACCCACCCTCTATCTCCCTCTCCCCCTCTATCTCCCTCTCCCACTCTATCTCTCTCTCCCCCTCTATCTCTCTCTCCCCCTCTATCTCCCTCACCCACCCTCTATCTCCCTCACCCACCCTCTATCTCCCTCTCCCCCTCTATCTCCCTCTCCCACTCTATCTCTCTCTCCCCCTCTATCTCTCTCTCCCCCTCTATCTCCCTCTCCCCCTCTATCTCCCTCTCCCACTCTATCTCTCTCTCCCCCTCTATCTCACTCTCCCCCTCTATCTCACACATCCCCTCTATCTCACTCTTCCCCTTTATCTCACTCTCCCCCTCTATCTCACTCTCCCCCTCTATCTCACACATCCCCTCTATCTCACTCTTCCCCTCTATCTCACACACCCCCTCTATCTCACTCTCCCCCTCTATCTCACTCTCCCCCTCTATCTCACTCTTCCCCTCTATCTCACTCATCCCCTCTATCTGTCTCTCCCCCTCTATCTCACACACCCCCTCTATCTCCCTCTCCCCCCTCTCTCTCCCTCTCTCCCCCTCTATCTCCCTCTCCCCCCCTCTATCTCCCTCTCTCCCCCTCTATCTCCCTCTCCCCCCTCTATCTCCCTCTCCCCCCTCTATCTCCCTCTCCCCCTCTATCTCACTCTCCCCCTCCATCTGTCTCTCGCCCTCTATCTCACTCTCTCCCTCTCCCGCTCTCTCTCCCTCTCCCCCCTATACCTCCCTCTCCCCCCTCTCTCCCCCTCTCCCCCTCTCTCTCCCTCTCCCCCTCTCTCTCCCTCTCCCCATCTCTCTCCCTCTCCCCCCTCTCTCTCCCCCCTCTCTCTCCCTCTCCCCCCTCTCTCTCCCTCTCCCCCCTCTCTCTCCCTCTCCCCCTCAATCTCCCTCTCCCCCTCAATCTCGCTCTTCCCCTCTATCTCACTCTCTCCCTCTATCTGTCTCTCCCCCCTCTACCTCCCTCTCCCCTTCCTCCTGACACACCCTCTCTCTCCTTCTATCTCTGTCTCTGCCACTCTCTCTGTCTCTCTCTCTGTCCCTCCTTCTGTCTTTCCCTCTCTGTCTCTATGTCTTTCTCCTTCTATCTCTCTCTCTTAATTTCTCTCTCTCTGCCCCTCCATCTGCCTTTTCCTCTCTGTCTCTCCCTCTCCTTCTATCTGTGTGTATCTCTCTCTCTGTCTCTCCATCTGTCTTTCCCTCTCTGTCTCTCCCTCTCTCTCCTTCTCTGTCTCTCCCTCTCTCTCCTTCTCTTTCTCTCTCTGCCTCTCTCTCTGTTTCTCTCTTTGTTCCTCCATCTGTCTTTCCCTTTATGTCACTCCCTCTCTCCTTCTATTTGTCTCTCTCTTTCTATCCCTCCATCTGTTCTTCCCTCCCTGTCACTCCATCTCTCTCCTTCCATCTCTGCCTCTCTCTCTCTCTCTCCATCTGTCCTTCCCTCACTGTCACTCCATCTCTCTCCTCTCTGTCTCTCACTCTGTCCCTCCATCTGTCTTTCCCTCTCTGTCACTCCCTTCTCTGTCCTTCTATCTCTGTCTCTCTCTCTCTGTCTCTCCATCTGTCTTTCCCTCTCTGTCTCTCCCTCTCTCTCCTTCTCTGTCTCTCCCTCTCTCTCCTTCTCTTTCTCTCTCTGCCTCTCTCTCTGTTTCTCTCTTTGTTCCTCCATCTGTCTTTCCCTTTATGTCACTCCCTCTCTCCTTCTATTTGTCTCTCTCTTTCTATCCCTCCATCGGTTCTTCCCTCCCTGTCACTCCATCTCTCTCCTTCCATCTCTGCCTCTCTCTCTCTGTCTCTCCATCTGTCCTTCCCTCACTGTCACTCCATCTCTCTCCTCCGTGTCTCTCACTCTGTCCCTCCATCTGTCTTTCCCTCTCTGTCACTCCCTTCTCTGTCCTTCTATCTCTGTCTCTCTCTCTCTGTCTCTCCATCTGTCTTTCCCTCTCTGTCTCTCCCTCTCTCTCCTTCTATCTCTGTCTCTCTCTCTCTCTGTCCCTCTGTCTGTCCTTCCTTCCCTGTCACTCCCACTCTCTCCTTCTATCTCTGTCTCTTTCTATGTCCCTCCATCTGTCTTTCCTTCTCAGTCTCTCCATCTCTCTCCTATCTCTGTCTCTCTCTCTCTGTGTCTTTCCCCCTGTCACTCCCTCTCTCTCCTTCTATCTCTGTCCATTTCTCTCTATCCCTCCATCTGTCCTTCCCTCCCTGTCACTCCAAATCTCTCCTTCTCTCTCTCTGTCCCTCCATCTGTCTTTCCCTTTCTGTCTCTCCCTCTCTCTCCTCTATCTCTGTCTCTCTCTCTCTGTCTCTCCATCTGTCTTTCCCTCTCTGTCACTCCCTCTCACTCCTTCTATCTCTGTCTCTGTCTCTCTCTTTCTCTCTCTGTCCCTCCATCTGTCTTTCCCTGTCTGTTTCTCCCTCTCTCTCCTTCTATCTCTGTCTCTGTCTCTCTCTCTCTGTCTCTCCATCTGTCTTTCCCTCCCTGTCACTCCCTCTCTCCCCTTCTATCTCTGCCTCTCTCTCTGTCTCTCTCTCTGTCTCTGTCTCTGTCTCTGTCTCTGTCTCTCTCTCTCTCTCTGTCCCTCCATCTGTCTTTCCCTGTCTGTTTCTCCCTCTCTCTCCTTCTATCTCTGTCTCTGTCTCTCTCTCTCTGTCTCTCCATCTGTCTTTCCCTCCCTGTCACTCCCTCTCTCCCCTTCTATCTCTGCCTCTCTCTCTCTGTCTCTCTCTCTCTCTGTCTCTCCATCTGTCTTTCCCTCCCTGTCACTCCCTCTCTCCCCTTCTATCTCTGCCTCTCTCTCTGTCTCTGTCTCTGTCTCTCTCTCTCTCTCTCTGTCCCTCCATCTGTCTTTCCCTGTCTGTTTCTCCATCTCTCTCCTTCCATCTCTGCAACATCGAGGGCCGAAGGGCCTGTACTGCGCTGTAATGTTCTAATTCTAATTCTAATCTCTGCCTCTCTCTCTCTCTGTCCCTCCATCTGTCTTTCCCTCTCTGTCTCTTCCTCTGTTTCCTTATCTCTCTCTCTCTCTCAGTCTTTCCATCGGTCGTTCCTTCTCTGTCTCTCCCTCAGTCTCCTTCTATCTCTGTCCCTCTCTCTCACTCTCTCCATCTGTCCTTCCCTGCCTGTCACTCCATCTCTCTCCCTGTCTCTCTCTCTCTGTCCCTCCATTAGTCTTTCCCTCCCTGACACTCCCTCTCTCTCCTTCTCTCTCTGTCTCTCTCTCTGTCTTTCCATCTGTATTTCCCTCCCTGTCTCTCCCTCTATCTCCTTCCATCTCTGCCTCTCTCTCTCTCTGTCTCTCCAACTGCCTTTCCCTCTCTATCTCTCCCAATCTCTCCTTCTCTCTCTCTCTGTCCCTCCATCTGTCTTTCCCCCTCTGTCACTCCCTCCGTCTCCTTCTATCTCTGTCTCTCTCTCTGCTATCACTGACACTAGGAGAGAGACAGAGGGACGGAGGGTTAGATATGAAGGCATAGAGAGGGCTGTAGAGAGGGACAAACTTGGAGAGAGAGAGAGATTGTTGAGTTGGATGAAGAGGATAATGTAAGATATATTAAAATGATTTAATCCTTCACTGCTGTGTACACAAACATATTTGAGATCGGTATGGAGCGAAAAAAAACATTGGGAGAGGGAGGAATGCAGATGAAGTTGGGGCCCAGGCAGACACTTTTGATGATCCAGAAGGAATAGCCTCCATTTTAAATATTCAGCCAGCTATTCCACTGTGGGAACCATCACACCCTCATGATATTGTTTGTACAAATTTCATGCTGGCTTATTGATTAATTTTTAAACCTGTGATTGATAGATTCTTGTTAACCGAAGGTATTAAGAGATAAGGGGCAAAGGCAGGATATATGGTGTAAGTTACATCACAGATCAGCCAAGATCACATTGAATGCCGGAAAAGAGTTGTGGGGTTAAATTGCATCCTCCTCTTCCAATATCCCCTGTTAAATATCCTTCTTTCTCTGTCAGTCACCCTGTTAGTCTATGTCTCTCTGTCTCTCTCTCTCTCTCTCTCTCTGTTTCGGACAGTGTCGAGTGAGATTCACTCTGTATCCACCCCATGATGTTCCTGCCCTCGGAGTGTGTGATGTGACAGTGGAGAGGGAAATTTACTCTGTCAAACCCAACATTGTGCTTGGCTTGGAAATGTTTAATGGGACAGTGCAGCTGGAGATTTACTCTGTATCCCTGGAATTTAGAAGGTTATGGGGTGATTTGATGAAGGTTTACAAAATAATAAGGGAAACTGATAGGGTGGACTGAGAGTAAATATTCCCACTGGCTGCGGAGTCAGGAACTTGGGGCATAGTCTGAAAATATAAAGAGTGGCCACTTTGACTTCATCCCATCGTGTCGTATGTACATTCTCACATATAGCAGGTATAGCAGCACATATATAACAGGATAGCAGGTAGAACTGTAGTCATAGTATTCAGCTGAAAATTGATCAGTTACATTGTTATTTCAGTCCATATTTACAGTACACACGGTACCTTACTGTTGTAATAAAGTCATATAGTGTCTATTCATCCCACTGGGGCAAAATGTCACTGGCTCAACATTCTCACCAAATACTAAAGCATTCCACAATGCAAGACTCTCAAATTCAACACAAGTTTCCTTTTCTGAGTCTCGCTGGTCTGTTCTGATTCTCTGAGGGATTACTGATGCTTATCCTCCACATGAGCAGTCGTCCTAATCCCGTGTGCCTGTCCTGCTCCCAAACCCGGCATCCACTTACATTAAGGCAAGTGATACAGGAGCGTCTCAGTGACTGAGGCAGGTGAGTCTTGAGGCTGAGCCGGGCACAGTGAGTGACCCGGGTTAATCCGACACTCCAGGGAATGTTTAAACTGAACTGTACTCTGTATCTAACCCGTGCTGTACCTTCTCTGAGAGTGTTCGATGGGGCAGTGTAGACGAGGAGAGTTATTCCTTACCCATTTTAAACATGGAGAAGTGAATATCCAAGAGATTGTTTTAAATGTGATGAGGGTTTCTGCCTCTCCCACCCTTTCAGGCAGTGAGTTCCAGACACCCACCAGCCACTGGGTGAAGAAACTATTGTTGTGTTTCGTTCTGTTAAGTTTGATGTCAATGTTTCCCCAGGATGTTGACGCTGGGGGATTCAGCGATGGGATAATGCTTTGAATGCCAAGGGGAGGTGGTTGGATTCTCTCTTGTTGCAGATGGTCATTGCCTGGCACTTGTGTGACGTGAATGTTACTTCCCACTTGTCGGCCCAAACCTGAATGTTGTCTGGGTCTTGGTGCATGTGGCTCTGGATTGCTTCATGATCTGAGGCAAAATACTGTGGATGCTGGAAATCTGGAAAGCATCGAGCTGAATCACTAACTCTGTTTCTCTCTCCACAGATGCTGCCTGACCTGCTCAGTATTTAAAGCACTTTCTGCTGGGATCTCAGTTGAAGATGGCTGGGCTGAGGACACTACCCTGATAAACTCCTGCAGTGATGTCCTGGGACTGAGATGATTGACCTCCAACAACCACAACCATCTTCCTTTGTGCTCGGTATGATTCCAACCAGTGGAGAGATTTCACCCGATTCCCACTGACTTCAGTTTTACTCGGGCTCCTCGATGTCACACTCGGTCAAACGCTGCCTTGATGTTAAGGTCAGTCTCTCTTCCCAGTAGCAGACAGGAGTGAATCGTTCCCTTTGACCCGTTGTACACTGAACAAGCTGTGCTTTTTCACAGCCTGATCCAGGACTGTACACGGCCCATTAATGTAGCCCATCAAACACTCCCAGAGCAGGTTCAGCACAGCTTAGGAACAGAGTACAGTTCCTTCAACATTCTCTCTCTGTCTCTCCCTCCTGCTATCTCTGACATTAGGAGAGAGACAGAGGGAGAGAGGGTTAGATATGAAGGCAGAGAGAGGGCTGTAGAGAGGGACAAAATTGGAGAGAGAGAGGTTGTTGAGGTGGATGAAAAGGATAATGTAAGATATATTAATTTGATCTAATCCTTCACTGCTGTGTACACAAATATATAAGAGATAGATATGGAGAGAAAAAAACATCGGGAGATGGGGAAATGTAGTTGAAGTTGGGGCCCAGACAGATACGTTTGATGATCCAGAAGGAACAGTCTCCATTTTAAACATCCAGCAAGCTATTCCACTGTGGGAGCCATCGCACCCTCATGATAATGGTTGCGCAAATTTCTTGATGGCATATTGGTTAATTTTTAAATCTGTGATTGATAGATTCTTGTTAACCAAAGGTATTAAGAGATAAGGGGCAAAGGCAGGATAGATGGTGTAAGTTACATCACAGATCAGCCAAGATCACATTGGATGCCGGAACAGGATTGTGGGGTTGAATTGCATCCTCCTCTTCCAATATCCCCTGTGAAGTATCCTTCTATCTCTTTTAGTCACCCTGTCAGTCCATGTCTCTCTGTTTCTCTTTTTCTGTCTCTCTCTCTCTCTGTCTCTATCAGACAGTGTAGAGTGAGATTCACTCTGTATCCACCCCATGATGTTCCTGCCCTGGGAGTGTGTGATGGGACAGTGTAGAGGGAAATTTACTCTGTGTCAAACCCAACATTGTGTTTGGCTTGGGAATATTTAATGGGACAGTGTAGCTGGAGATTTACTCTGTATCCCTGGAATTTTGAAGGCTCAGGTGTGATTTGATGATTGTTTTCAAGATAATAAGGGAAACTGATAGGGTGGACAGAGAGTAACAATTCCCACTGGCTGCAGAGTCTAGAACATGGGGGCATAGTCTAAAAATATAAACCTCGTCTAAAAACCTTTCAGGAGTGAAATGAAGAAACACTTCAACACACCAGGTGTGGTATCAGTTTGAAACTCTCTTCCACAATCAGCAATTGATGCTGAGACACTTGTTAATTTTTAAATCTGAGTTTGAGAGATTTTTGTTAACCAAAGGTATTAAGGGACAAAGATAGGTACATGGAGTTAGATCACACATCAGCCATGAGCTCATTGAATGACAGAACAAGGTTGAGGGGCCAAATGGCCTCCTCCTCTTCCTCTGTCTTACGACAAGTATCCTGCTATCACTCTCTGTGTCTTGGTCTCTGTCTCCCTCTTTGTCTCTCTTTCTGTCTGTCTGTATGTCTCTCTCTCTCTCCTCTCATCTGTGGAAATCCACACACATCAGTCAGCCATTTTAGGTTCATTTTCAGTGGCCATTTTATGTCACCACAACACTGGGACATTTATCGCTGTCTATCCCAAACCATCTCTCTTTGTCGTCTATTTGTGTTCTGCTCACAGCTTATTGTCCCACCTAACCTAGTATCTCTCTCCTTTGCTCCGTCTCACTCACGCACTCTCCCCCATCTCTCTCCCCCCATTTCTCTCTCCACCTCTGCCCCCCCCCCCCCACCACCACTCTGCAATCTCTCTTTAAGTGTCCTGTTATCACATCCTTTATTACAGATTCGAACATTTTCCCTTTGACTGATGTTAGACGAACAGGTCTTTAGTTCCCCATTTTCTCTCTCCTTCCTTTTGAAAATAGTGGGGTTACATTTGCTACCTTCTAATCTGCCTCTCTCACACTGCCTCTGTCCCTCGCTATCTGTCTTTCCCACCCCCTCTCTCTCTCTCGCTCTCCCTCTCTCTCTTTTTCTCTCTCTCGCTCGATCTCTCCCTCTCTCTACCTCTGTCCACGTCTCAATTTGTGCCTCCCTCACACCATCTCTCCCGCTCTCTGTCTGCCTCTCTATGTCTGCCTCTCTGTGTCGTCTTCTCTCTCTGTGCCTCTCTCACTCTCTATCTGTCTCTCCCCCAGCACTCTCTCTGTGTCTCTACCTCTCTCTCTTTCTCAACCTCTGTCCATGTCTCAATTTGTGCCTCCCTCACACCATCGCTCCCTCTCTCTCTGTCTCTCTCTAGCTCTCTGTCTGCCTCTCTCTCCCTCTCTCTGCCTCCCTCTCTCTGCCTCCCTCTCTCTGCCTCCCTCTCTCTGCCTCCCTCTCTCTGCCTCCCTCTCTCTGCCTCTCTCTCTCTGCCTCTCTCTCTCTGCCTCTCTCTCTCTGTCTCTCTCTCTCTGCCTCTCTCTCTCTGCCTCTCTCTCTCCGTCTCTCCCTCTCTCTCTCTTTCGCTGCCTCTGTCAATCTCTCAGTTTGTGTCTCCCCCCACACCATCTCTCCCTCCCTCTCTCTCTGTCTCTCTCTGCCTCTCTCTCTCTGCCTCTCTCTCTCCGTCTCTCCCTCTCTCTCTCTTTCGCTGCCTCTGTCCACGTCTCAGTTTGTGCCTCCCCCACACCATCTCTCCCTCCCTCTCACTCTCTCTTTCTCCCTCTCTCCCTCCCTCTCTGTCTCTGTCTCAGAGTTACAGCTCAGATGATTAACCTCTTTATCCATGTGTTATGAACACGGGACTTTGTCTCTCTCCCATTTTCTAGGATGTTGCCAGGACTGGAGAATTGTAGCTATGAGGATAGGCAGGGGTTGTTGTCCTTGGAACAGAGAAGGCTGAGGGGAGATCTGATTGAAATGTACAAGATTTTGAGGGTCCTGGATAGAGTGGAGGTGAAGGGCAGAGAACCATAGCAGAAAGGTCAGTGACGAGGGGGCATAGATTTAAAGTGATTGGTAGAAAAATTAGAGGGGAGTTGAGGAAAATCTTTTTCACCCAGAGGGTCGTGATGGTCTGGAACTCACTGCCTGAAAGGGTAGTTGAGGCAGAGACCCTCAACTCATTCAGAAGGAGTCTGTATAGGCACCTCAAGTGCGGTAAGCTGCAGTGCTCGGACCAAATGCTGGAAGGTGGGATGAGAATAGGTTGATCGTTTTTCGGCTGGCACAGAGAGAATGGGCCAAGTGGCCGCTTTCAGTGCCTGAAAATTTCTATGTTGCCCTCGCCAAATCTATTTTTCCCTTTGTTACCCTCTGAATCCCAGTCTCTCCCTCTCTGTTACCCTCTGAATCCCAGTCTCTCCCTCTCCGTTACCCTCTGAATCCCAGACTCTCCCTCTCTGTTACTCTCTGAATCCCAGTCTCTCCCTCTCCGTTACCCTCTGAATCCCAGACTCTCCCTCTCTGTTACTCTCTGAATCCCAGTCTCTCCCTCTCTGTTACCCCCTGAATTGCAGTCTCTCCCTCTCTGTTACCCTCTGAATCCCAGTCTCTCCCTCTCCGTTACCCTCTGAATCCCAGACTCTCCCTCTCTGTTACCCCCTGAATTGAAGTCTCTCCCTTTCTGTTACCCTCTGAATCCCAGACTCTCCCTCTCTGTTACCCTCTGAATCCCAGTCTCTCCCCTCTGTTACTCTCTGAATCCCAGTCTCTCCCCCTCTTTTACCCTCTGAATCCCAGTCTCTCCCCTCTGTTACTCTCTGAATCCCAGTCTCTCCCCCTCTGTTACTCTCTGAATCCCATTCTCTCCCTCTCTGTTAACATCTGAATCCCAGTCTCTCCCCCTCTTGTTACCCTGTGAATCCCAGTCTCTCCCTCTCCGTTACCCTCTGAATCCCAGACTCTCCCTCTCTCTTACCCTCTGAGTCCCCATCTCTCCCTCTCCGTTACCCTCTGAATCCCAGACTCTCCCTCTCTCTTACCCTCTGAATCCCAATCTCTCCCTCTCTGTTACCCTCTGAATCCCAGTCTCTCCCTCTCTGTTACCCTCTGAGTCCCAGTCTCTCCCTCTCTGTTACCCTCTGAATCCCAGACTCTCCCCTCTGTTACCCTCTGAATCCCAGACTCTCCCTCTCTGTTACCCTCTGAATCCCAGACTCTCCCTCTCTGTTACCCTCTGAATCCCAGACTCTCCCCTCTGTTACCCTCTGAATCCCAGACTCTCCCCTCTGTTACCCTCTGAATCCCAGACTCTCCCTCTCTGTTACCCTCTGAATCCCAGACTCTCCCTCTCTGTTACCCTCTGAATCCCAGACTCTCCCTCTCTGTTACCCTCTGAATCCCAGACTCTCCCTCTCTGTTACCCTCTGAATCCCAGACTCTCCCTCTCTGTTACCCTCTGAATCCCAGACTCTCCCCTCTGTTACCCTCTGAATCCCAGACTCTCCCCTCTGTTACCCTCTGAATACCAGACTCTCCCTCTCTGTTTCCCTCTGAATCCCAGACTCTCCCCTCTGTTACCCTCTGAATCCCAGACTCTCCCTCTCTGTTACCCTCTGAGTCCCAGTCTCTCCCTCACTGTTACCCTCTGAATCCCAGTCTCTCCCTCTCCGTTACCCTCTGAGTCCCAGTCTCTCCCTCTCCGTTACCCTCTGAATCCCAGTCTCTCCCTCTCTGTTACCTGACCAGAGCTTTATAAATGTTCAGCGCACCCTCTCGGCTTTTGTACTCACTGTATCCAGTGTAAATTGTGGTATTCCCCAGGGGTTTTGATTAGGACCACTGATCTTATTGATATATGAATGACTTAGACTGGGGTATACAGGGCATAACTTCAACATTGTGCCATTTGCAATGTAATAAACAGTGAAGGGAATAGGAGTAGACTTCAGGAGGATAGAGGCAGTCTGGTGAAATGGTCAGACACATAGCAGGTTAACTTCAATGCTGAGAAATGTCAAATGATGCATTTTGGAAGGAAGACTGAGGAGAAGCGATATAAACTAAATGGTACAATGTTAAAATGGGTGCAGGGACAGAGAGATCTGGGATTTCATTTGTGTCACTTTTTACATCTAAAAGATTCAATTTGGGGCTTGCAATCTCTAAGTTGAATTTAGCTTCATCCTGAAAAGTGTTGGCAAACATGTTGGGAAATGTGTCAAAAGCTGTTTCCATTCAGACATTCCTGCATTGTGGAAGTGTGAGCTGTCTTTGCAGAGACAGGAAATAGAGTTGTTTGAATGGACCTGCAGGTTTTAGTTGATGCAATAAGGTGAGAATTTGAATTGTGTCCCTTCCAGATACACAGAATTGAAGGTATTTACAGAACACCACATGAAGTAGTTTACCAATGTCTGACAAACTTCAAAGACTTCAAACACATGGAAGAAGAGGAGAAGGGAACAATATACAAAACCTGAGACATTCAGACAACAGCAGTCGGAAAATGAATCTCTTTTTATGGGTTTTAATTTGAAGGCCTGAGCTGATGATTGAAAAAGCAGGAGTTCAAATCCCACACAGGGCTGTTGTGAATTTGAATTCTATTTTTTCTTTAAAAAAACATAAATCTGGAGTTAAAAATCCTCTAGGTTGGAATGATTCACTCCTGTCTACTAGTGCAAAGCCCGTGTGTGTCTCAGTTTTGCTGTATTTATTAACGATTTAAGATGATGTGGTAGAATACAACATACCCAAGTTTACCAATGACACAAAAATAGGCAGCATTGTAAGCAGTGTAGCTGGAAGCATCAAATTACAAAGAGATATTAATATCTTAAATAAATGGGCAAAACTGTGGTAGTTAGATTTCAATGTCAGTAAAAAAGACCAGAACAGAGTACTTTATAAATGGTGAAAAGATAGAAACACTGGAGGTTGAAAGAGACTTTGGGGGGTCCATGTCCATTTGAGTGCAGTGTAGATTTACCAGAATGATAACTGGACTCCAAGGGTTAAATTACGAGGTGACATTGCACAAACTCGGGATTTATTGCCTGGAATTTAGGAGGATCAAGGTGATTTGTTCAAAGATGTTGAGATATTAAGGGGAACTGATGGCATAGTTTGGGAGAAACTATTTCAGCAGCTTGGGAACATAGGAACAGGAGTAGGCCATTCAGCCCATCGAGCCTGCTCTGCCATTCAATACGATCATGGCTGATCATCCACTTCAATGCCTTTTTCCCAGACTGAGTTTCCACAGCCCACTGGGGTAGAGAATTCCAAAGATTCACAACCCTCTGAGCAAAGACATTTCTCCCCATCTCTGACCTAAGTGGCTTCCCCCTTATTTTGAAATTGTGTCCCCTGGTTCTAGACTCCCGAACCAAAGGAGACATCTTACCTGCATCTAACCTGTCTATCCCTTTAAGTATTTAGTATGTTTCAATAAGATCACCTCTCATTCTTCTAAACTCCAATGAGTATAGGCCCAACCTGTTCAAACATTCCTCATAAGACAACCCCTTCATCCCAGGAATCAGCCGAGTGAACCTTCTCTGAACTGGTTCCAATGCATCCAGGCCTGACCATTTATCCACTTTGAAAGTTGCCAAACATCTTAATATTTCCCTCTCACTCTGTTTCTTTTGGGCCTCCTTATCTCGAGAGACAATGGATACGCGCCTGGAGGTGGTCAGTGGTTTGTGAAGCAGCGCCTGGAGTGGCTATAAAGGCCAATTCTGGAGTGACAGGCTCTGTTTATCCCATCCAATATTTCACACTCCTCCTCTTTAACTACAATATCTGCATCGTTCCCCCTCTTTTATAAAGAGGGAGACAAAGTATTCATTAAGAACCATGCCCACATCTCCCACCTCCACACACACATTCCCTTTTTGGTCCCTAATACTCTATCCTTATTTATCCTCTTGCTCTTCATGTATTTATAAAACATCTTTGTGATTTCTTTGCTTTTAATAGTAATATTATTTTCCGGCCATTTCTTTGCTCTCCTAATTTGCTTTTTCATTTCACCCTTGTACTTTCTACACTCCTCTCAGCTTTGTGTTGTTTTGAGCTCTCGGTATCTGACATCAGCTTCCCTCTTGTGCCTTATCGTACCCGGTTTGATCCTTGACATCCAAGGGGCTCTAGATTTGGGAGTCCCACCCTGTTTGTCTTTGTGTGAACATATTTGATATCAACCCTCAGTAACTCTCACTGCTCTGACACTGATTGACCTTCAAGTAGCTGTTTCCAGTCCACTTTGCTAAAATCCCCCATCCCTGGATCCACCATCCCCTCTGCTCCCTACAAAGGACTCTCACATCCTTCTGAAAGTGTGGTCACCAGAATTGGATGCACTGTTCTGGTCGTGGCCTAACCAGAGGTTTATAAACATACAGCATAACCTTCATGCTTTTGTACTCAAAATCTCTATTTATGAAGCCCAAGATCCCATATGCTTTGCTGACTACTTTCTCAATATGTCCTGCCACCTTCAAAGATGTATGTACATGTATCCCCAGGTCTCTCTGTCCCTGCACACTCCCTAGAACTGGGCCATTATGTCTGTATTCCCTCTCCCTATCCTTTCTGCCCATCTCACATTTCCCTGTATTAAATTCCTTCTGCCACTTGTCTGCCCATTCTGCTCACCTATCGATGTCCTGTTGCAGTCGATTGATGTCATCAACACTGTTTACATCTCCTCCAAGTTTGTTATCTCCCCCTCTATCTCCCTCTCTCCCCTCTATCTCCCTCTCCCCCTCTATCTCTCTCTCTCCCCCTCTATCTCCCTCTTCACCTCTATCTCCCTCTCCCCCTCTATCTCTCTCTCCCCCTCTATCTCTCTCTCCCCC
Organism: Heterodontus francisci; assembly: GCF_036365525.1. NCBI lineage: Eukaryota > Metazoa > Chordata > Chondrichthyes > Heterodontiformes > Heterodontidae > Heterodontus > Heterodontus francisci. The sequence goes on from NC_090415.1 coordinate 3,065,169, forward strand.
TCTATCTCTCTCTCCCCCTCTATCTCACACACCCCCTCTATCTCACACACCCCCTCTATCTCACACACCCCCTCTATCTCACTCTCCCCCTCTATCTCACTCTCCCCCTCTATCTCACTCTCCCCCCTCTATCTCATTCTCCCCCCTCTATCTCACTCTCTCCCCTCTATCTCACTCTCCCCCCTCTATCTGTCTCACCTCTCTATCTCCCTCTCTCTCTCTCTCTCCCTCTCTCTCTCTCTCTCCCTCTCTCTCTCTCTCCCCCCCTCTCTCTCTCTCCCCCCCTCTCTCTCTCTCCACTCTATCTCTCTTTACCCCCTCGATCTCTCTTTACCCCCTCAATCTCTCTTTACCCCCTCTATCTCTCTATACCCCCTCTATATCTCTTTACCCCCTCTATCTCTCTCGCCATCTCTCTCTCACGTTGTCTTTCGCTATCATTGTCTCTGTCTCTCTCTCTCTTTCACTGCCGCTCCCTCACTCTCTGTTTCTCTCTCTGTGTCTCTAACTCTCTCTTCCCCCTCTAACTCTCTCTCCCCCCTCTATCTCTCTCTCCCCATCTCTCTCTCACGTTGTCTTTCGCTATCATTGTCTCTGTCTCTCTCTCTCTTTCACTGCCGCTCCCTCTCTCTCTGTTTCTCTCTCTGTGTCTCTAACTCTCTCTCCCCCCTCTATCTCTCTCTCCCCATCTCTCTCTCTCGTTGTCTTTCGCTATCATTGTCTCTGTCTAACTCTCTCTCACTGCCTCTCCCTCTCTCTCTGTTTCTCTCTCTGTGTCTCTATCTCTCTCTCCCCCCTCTATCTCTCTCTCCCCATCTCTCTCTCTCGTTGTCTTTCGCTGTCATTGTCTCTGTCTCTCTCTCTCTCTCACTGCCGCTCCCTCTCTCTCTGTTTCTCTCTCTGTGTCTCTATCTCTCTCTTTCTGTCTGTCTGTCTCTCTTTCTGTCTGTCTGTCTCTCTCTCTGTTACTCTCTCTCTCTCTCTCTGTGCCTCTGTCCATGGCTCTACTGTGTCTCTCTCACACACTCTCTGCCTTTCCCTCACTCTGTATCTCTGTCTCTCTCACTGTCCCTCCATCTGTCTTTCCCTCTCTGTCACTCCCTCTCTCCTTCTCTCTGTCTCTCCCTCTCTCTCCTTCTCTCTCTCTGTCCCTCCATCTATCATTCCCTCCCTGTCACCGTCTCTCTCTAATTCTATCTCTCTCTCTCCCTCTCTTTCTCTGCCTCTGCCCATAACTCTGTCTGTGTCTCTATGACAGCATCTCTCCCTTCCTCCCTCGCTCCCAGGATAGCAATGGTTTCAAACATTTTTCCTTCTTTCTTTATCCCTCCCTCTCTGTCCCACTCTCTCCTTCTTTCTCTGTCTCCCTCTGTCCCTCCATCTGTCATTCCCTCTCTCTCCTTCCCTCTCTCTCCTTCTATCTCTGTCTCTCCATCTGTCTTTCCCTCTCTCTCCGATGTCTCTCTGCCTCTCCATCTGTCTTTCCCTCCCTGTCACTCGCTCTCTCTCCGTCCATCTCTGTCTCTCTATCTCTCCATCTGTCTTTCGATCTGTGTCGCTCCCACTCTCTCCTTCTCTCTCTTTCTCTCTCTCTCTCTCTCTGTCTCTCCATCAGTCTACCCCCGATCACTCCCTCTCTCTCCTTCTATCTCTGTCTCTGCATCTCTCTCTGTCTCTCTCTCTGTCCCTCCATCTGTATTTCCCTCTCTGTCACTCACACTCTCTCCTTCTTTCTCTGTCTCTCTCTCTCTCTCTCTCTCTATCCATCCATCTGTCATTCCCTACCTGTCACTCCCTCTCTCTCGATCTCTCTGTCTCTCTCTCTGTCCCTCCATCTGTCTTTCTCTCCATGACACTCTCCCTCTCTCTCCTTCTATCTCTGTCACTGCCTCTCTCTCCTTCTCTCTTTGTCTCTATCTCTGTCTCTCCATCTGTCTTTCCCTCCCTGTCACTCCCTCTCTCTCCTTCTATCTCTCTCTCTCATTCTATCCCTCCATCTATCCTTCCCTCCCTGTCACTTCATCTCTCTCCTTCTCTCTTTGTCTCTATCTCTGTCTCTCCATCTGTCTTTCCCTCCCTGTCACTCCCTCTCTCTCCTTCTATCTCTCTCTCTCGTTCTATCCCTCCATCTATCCTTCCCTCTCCGTCACTTCATCTCTCTCCTTCTCTCTTTGTCTCTATCTCTGTCTCTCCATCTATCCTTCCCTCCCTGTCACTCCATCTCTCTCCTTCTATCTCTGTCTCTCTCTCTCTGTCTCTCCATCTGTCTTTCCCTCCCTGACTCACCCTCTCTCTCTTTCTCTCTCTACCTCTCTCTCTGTCCCTCCATCTGTCAAAGAACAAAGAACAGTACAGCACAGGAACAGGCCATTCGGCCCTCGAAGCCTGCGCCGATCTTGATGCCTGCCTAAACTAAAACCTTCTGCACTTCCGGGGTCCGTATCCCTCTATTCCCATCCTATTCATGTATTTGTCAAGATGTCTCTTAAACGTCTCTATAGTACCTGTTTCCACCACCTCCCCCGGCAGCAAGTTCCAGGCACTCACCACCCTCTGTGTAAAAAACTTGCCTCGCACATCCCCTCTAAACTTTGCCCCTCTCACCTTAAACCTCTGTCCCCTCGTAACTGACTCTTCCACCCTGGGAAAAAGCTTCTGACTATCCATTCTGTCCATGCCACTTATAACTTTGTAAACCTCTATCATGTCGCCCCTCCACCTCCGTCGTTCCAGTGAAAACAATCCGAGTTTATCCAACCTCTCCTCATAGCTAATGCCCTCCAGACCAGGCAACATCCTGGTTAATCTCTTCTGTACCCTCTCCAAAGCTTCCACGTCCTTCTGGTAGTGTGGCGACCAGAATTACACGCAATATTCTAAGTGAGGCCTAACTAAAGTTCTGTACAGCTGCAGCATGACCTGCCTATTTTTATACTCTATGCCCCGACCGATGAAGGCAAGCATGCCGTATGCCTTCTTGACTACCTTATCCACCTGTGTTGCCACTTTCAGTGACCTGTGGACCTGTACGCCCAGATCTCTCTGCCTGTCAATACTCCTAAGGGTTCTGCCATTTACTGTATACTTCCCACCTGCATTAGACCTTCCAAAATGCATTACCTCACATTTGTCCGAATTAAATTCCATCTGCCATTTCTACGCCCAAGTCTCCAACCGATCTATATCCTGCTGTATCCTCTGACAATCCTCATCACTATCCGCAACTCCACCAACCTTTGTGTCGTCCGCAAACTGACTAATCAGACCAGCTACATTTTCCTCCAAATCATTTATATATCCTACAAACAGCAATGGTCCCAGCACTGATCCCTGCGGAACACCACTAGTCACATCCCTCCATTCAGAAAAACACCCTTCCACTGCTACCCTCTGTCTTCTATGACTGAGCCAGTTCTGTATCCATTTTGTCTTTCCCTCTCATGTCACTCCCTCTCTCTCCTTCTATCTCTGTCTCTCTCTCTGTCTCTCTCTCTCTGTCTCTCCATCTGTCTTTCCCTCCCTGTCACTCCCTCTCTTTCCTTCCATCTCTGCCTCTCTCTCTGTCTCTCCATCTCTATTGCCCTCTCTGTCTCTCCCTCTCTCTACTCCTATCTCTGTCTCTCTCTCTGTCTCTCCATCTGTCTTTCCCTCCCTGTCACTCCCTCTCTTTCCTTCCATCTCTGCCTCTCTCTCTGTCCCTCCATCTGTCTTTCCCTCTCTGTCACACCCTCTCTCTCCTTCTCTCTCTGTCTCTCTCTCTGTCCCACCATCTGTTTTTCCCTCTGTCACTCCCTCTCTCTCCTTCTATCGCTGTCTCTCTCTCTCTGTCTCTCCATCTGTATATCCCTCCCTGCCACTCCATCTCTCTCCATCTCTCTCTTTCTCTCTCTCTCTGTCCCTCCATCTGTCTATCCCCCCTGACACTACCCCTCTCTCTCCTTCTGTCTCTGTCTTTCTCTCTGTCCCTCCATCTGTCTTTCCCTCCCTGACACTCCCTCTCTCTCCTTGTATCTCTGTCTCTCTCTCTGTCCCTCCATTTGTCTTTCCCTCTCTGTCACAACCACTCTCTCCTTCTATCTCTGTCTCTTCCTCTCTCTCCCTCCATCTGTCCTTCCCTCCCTGTCACTCCATCTCTCGCCTTCTCTCTCTGTCTCTCACTCTGTCCCTCCATCTGTCTTTGTCTCCCTGTCACTCCCTCTCTCTCCTTCCATCTCTGGCTCTCTCTTTCTCTGTCTTTCCATCTGTCTTTCCCTTCCTGTCAGTCCCTCTCTCTGCTTCCATCTCTGTCTCTCTCCCTGTCTCTCTCTCTGTCTTTCCCTCTCTGTCTCTCCCACTCTCTCCTTCTCTCTCTGTCTCTCCCTCTCCCTCCTTCTCTCTCTCTCTGTCCCTCCATCTGTATTCCGCACCCACCCCGTCACTCCCCCTCTCTCCTTCTATCCCTGTCTCTGCCTCTCTCGCTGTCTCTCTCTCTCTGTCCCTCCATTTGTCTTTCCCTCTCTGTCACACCCTCTCTCTCCTTCTATCTCTGTCTCTCTCTCTCTCTATCCCTCCATTTGTCTTTCCCTCTCTGTCACTCCCTCTCTCTCCTTCTATCTCTGTCTCTCTCTCTCTATCCCTCCATCAGTCTTTCCTCCCTGACACCCTCTCTCTCCTTCTATCTCTCTCTCTCTGTCTCTCTGTCTCTCCATCTGTCTTTCCCTCCGAGTCACTCCCTCTCTCCCCTTCCATCTCTGTCTCTCTCCCTGTCTCTCCAAATGTCTTTCCCTCTCTATCTCTCCCTCTCTCTCCTTCTATCTCGTTCCATCTGACTCTCTCTCTCACTCTGTCCCTCCATCTGTCTTTTCCTCCCTGACACTCCCTCTCTCTCCTTCTATCTCTCTCTCTCTCGCTCTATCCCTCCATCTGTCCTTCCCTCCCTGTCACTCCCTCTCTCTCCGTCCACCTCTGCCTCTCTCTCCCTCTGTCTCTCCATCTGTATTTCCCTCTCTGTCACTCCCTCTCTGTCCTTCTCTCTCTGTTTCTCTCTCTATCCCTCCATCTGTCCTTCCCTCCGTCACTCCCTCTCTGTCCTTCTCTCTCTGTTTCTCTCTCTATCCCTCCATCTCTCTCCTTCTTTGTCTCTCTCTCTGTCCCTCCATCTGTCTTTCTCTCCTTGTCACTCCCTCTCTCTCCTTCCATCTCTGCTTCTCTCTCTCTGTCTCTCCAACTGCCTTTGCCTTTGTTTCTCTCCCACTCCCTCCTTCTCTGCCTCTCTCTCTGTCACTCCCTCTCTCTCCTTCTATTGCTGTCTCTCTCTCTATCCCTCTATCCCTCCATCTGTCCTTCCCTCCCTGTCTCTCCATCTCTCTCCTTCTCTCTCTGTCTCTCACTCTGTCCCTCGATCTGTCTTTGGCTCCCTGTCACTCCCTCGCTCTCCTTCTCTCTCTGTCTCTCTCACTCTGTCCATCTGTCTCTCCATCTGTCTTTCCCTCTCTGTCACTCCCTCTCTCTCCTTCTTTCTCTGTCTCTCCATCTGTCTTTCCCTCTCTGTCACTCCCTCTCTCTCCTTCTTTCTCTGTCTCTCCATCTGTCTTTCCCTCTCTGTCAATCCCTCTCGGTCCTTCCCTATCTGTTTCTCTCTCTATACCTCCATCTGTCCTTCCTGCCGTCACTCCATCGAGAGGGCTGTGGAGAGTGACAAACTTGGAGAGAGAGCGAGATTGTTGAGTTGGATGAAGAGGATAATGTAAGATATATTAATTTGATTTAATCCTTCACTGCTGTGTGCACAAACATATTTGAGATAGGTATGGAGAGAAAATAAAACATCGGGAGAGGGAGGAATGTAGATGAGGTTGGGGCCCAGGCGGACACTTTTGATGATCCAGAAGAAATAGCCTCCATTTTAAATATTCAGCCAGCTATTCCACTGTGGGAACCATCACACCCTCATGATATTGTTTGTGGAAATTTCATGCTGGCTTATTGGTTAATTTTTAAACCTGTGATTGATAGATTCTTGTTAACCAAAGGTATTAAGAGATAAGGGGCAAAGGCAGGATATATGGTGTAAGTTTGATCACAGATCAGCCCTGATCTCATTGAATGCAGGAACAGAGTTGTGGGGTTAAATTACATCCTCCTCTTCCAATATCCCCTGTTAAATATCCTTCTTTCTCTGTCAGTCACCCTGTCAGTATATGTCTCTCTGTTTCTCTTTTTCTCTCTCTCTCTCTATCTCTGTGTTTCGGACAGTGTCGAGTGAGATTCACTCTGTATCCACCCCATGATGTTCCTGCCCTCGGAGTGTGTGACGTGACAGCGTAGAGGGAAATTTACTCTGTGTCAAACCCAACATTGTGCTTGGCTTGGAAATGTTTAATGGGACAGTGTAGCTGGAGATTTACTCTGTATCCCTGGAATTTAGAAGGTTATGGGGTGATTTGATGAAGGTTTACAAAATAATAAGGGAAACTGATAGGGTGGACTGAGAGTAAATATTCCCACAGGCTGCGGAGTCAGGAACTTGGGATAGTCTAAAAATATAAAGAGTGGCCACTTTGACTTCATCCCATCGTGTCGTATGTACATTCTCACATATAGCAGGTATAGCAGCACATATATAACAGGATAGCAGGTATAACTGTAGTTATAGTATTCAGCTGAAAATTGATCAGTTACATTGTTATTTCAGTCCATATTTACAGTACACACGGTACCTTACTGTTGTAATCAAGTCATATAGTGTCTATTCATCCCACTGGGGCAAAATGTCACTGGCTCAACATTCTCACCAAATACTAAAGTATTCCACAATGCAAGACTCTGAAATTCAACACAAGTTTCCTTTTCTGAGTCTCGCTGGTCTGTTCTGATTCTCTGAGGGATTACTGATGCTTATCCTCCACATGAGCAGTCGTCCTAATCCCGTGTGCCTGTCCTGCTCCCAAACCCGGCATCCGCTTATGTTAAGGCAAGTGATACAGGAGCGTCTCAGTGACTGAGGCAGGTGAGTCTTGAGGCTGAGCCGGGCACAGTGAGTGACCCGGGTTAATCCGACACTCCAGGGAATGTTTAAACTGAACTGTACTCTGTATCTAACCCGTGCTGTACCTTCTCTGAGATTGTTCGATGGGGCAGTTCAGACAAGGAGACTCTGATAGGGTAGACAGAGAGTAACTATTCCCACTGGCTGCGGAGTCAGGAACTTGTGGACCGAGTCTAAAAATCGAAACGTAGTCTCAAAACCTTTCAGGAGTGAAATGAAGAAACACTTCAACACACCAGGTGTGGTATCAGTTTGAAACTCTCTTCCACAATCAGCAATTGATGCTGAGACACTTGTTAATTTTTAAATCTGAGAATGATAGATTCTTGTTAACCAAAGGTATTAAGAGATAAAGGGCAAAGGTGGGATATATGATGTTAGTTAGATCACAGATCAGCCCTGATCTCACTGAATGCTGGAACAGGGTCGAGGGGTTAAATTGCCTCCTCATCTTCCTATGTCTGATGTTAAATATCCTTCTTTCACTCTCGGTCACCCTGTCAGTCTGTTTCTCTCTTTCTGTCTCTCTCTCTCTCTGTTTCAGACAGTGCAGAGTGAGATTCACTCTGTATCCACCCCATGATGTTCCTGTCCTGGGACTGTTGGATGGGACAGTGTAGAAGGAGCATTACTCTGTATCTAATCCATGCTGTACCTGTCTGGGGAATGTTGATGGGAGAGTGGAAACAGAGAGGTCTGGGACCAGTGTCCTCATGGAGAGGACTTAATGGTGCCTCCTAATTGACCAGTTAGCAATATTGGTGCTCCAGGGATGAAAGGGACATTGGCTGAGTGGATACGACATTGGCTGAGAGAGTGGACAATGGTTGTTTCAGACTGGAGGGAGGTATACAGTGGAGGTTTATATTAGGACCACTGATCTTTTTGATATATACTAATGACTTGGACTTGTGTTTACAGGGCATAACTTCAATGTTTGCCAATGTTTGTGTCATCTGCAATGTAATAAACAGGGAAGGGACTAGTAGCAGACTTCAGGAGGATAGAGGCAGTCTGGTGAAATGGAACACACAAGAACAAATGAATTAGGAGCAGGAGTAGGCCATTCGGCCCCTCGAGCCTGCTCTGTCATTCAATGGCTGATCTGATTGTGAACTCAACTCCACTTTCCTGTCTGTGTCCCATAACCCTTGACTCCCGAATTGATCAAAAATCTATCGAACTCAGCCTTGAATATATTCAATGATCCAGCCTCCACTGCTCTCTGGGGAAGAGAATTCCACAGACTGACCCCCCTCTGAGAGAAACACATTTCTCCTCATCTCAGTTTTAAATGGGACGTCCCTAATTTTTAAACTGTGTCCCCTAGTTCTAGTCTCCCCAACAAGGGGAAACATCCTCTCAGCATCCACCCTGTCCAGTCCCCTCGGGACCTGAGATGTTTCACTCAGATCACCTCTCATTCTTCTAAACTCCAGTGGGTATAGACCCAACCTGTTCAACCTTTCCTCATAAGATAACCCCTTCATCCCAGGAATCAGCCCAGTGAACCTTCTCTGAACTGCTTCGAATGCAATTATATAATTTCTTCAGTAAGGGGACCAAAAGTGGCCACAATCCTGCAGACGTCGTCTAACTTATGCCCTGTACAGCTGCAACAACACTTCCCTACTTTGATATTCTATTCACCTTGCAATAAACAACAACATTCCATTTGCCTTCCTAATCACTCGCTGTAGCTACACGGTAACATTTTGTGATTCATGTACCAGGACACCCAGATCCCTCTGTACCGTACAGTTCTGCAGTCTCTCTCCATTTCAATAATATACTGATTTTTATTCTTCCTGCGAAAGTGGACAAGCTCACATTTTCCCACATTGTACTCCATCTGCCAATTTTTTGCTCACTCACTTAACCTATGGAAATCTCTTTGTAGACACTTTATGTCCTCTTGACAGCTTACTATCCAACCTATCATTGGACAGACACAGGGCAGGTTAACTTCAATGCGGAGAAATGTGAAGTGATGCATTTTGGAAGGAAGACTGAGTGATATAAACTAAATGGTACAATGTTAGAATGGGTGACAGGACAGAGAGATCTGGGATTTCATCAATGTTACCTGTTCTACCCAAAAGCTCAACTTGGCGCTTGGAATCTGTGAGTTGAATTTAGCTTCATCCTGAAAAGTGTTCGCAAACGTGTTGGGAAATGTGTCAAAAGCTGTTTCCATTCAGACATTCCTGCATTGTGGAAGTGTGAGCTATCTTTGCAGAGACAGGAAATTGAGTTGTTTGAATGGACCTGCAGGTTTTAGTTGATGCAATAAGGTGAGAATTTGAATTGTGTCCCTTGCAGATACACAGAATTGAAGGTATTTACACAACACCACATGAAGTAGTTTACCAATGTCTGACAAACTTCAAAGACTTCAAACACATGGAAGAAGAGGAGAAGGGAACAATATACAAAACCTCAGTCAGTCACACAACAGCAGTAGGAAAATGAATCTCTTTTTATGGGTTTTAATTTGAAGGCCTGAGCTGATGATTGAAAAAGTAGGAGTTCAAATCCCACACTGGGCTGTTGTGAATTTGAATTTTGTTTTTTCTAAAAATAAACATAAATCTGGAATTAAAAAACCTCTGGGATGGAATGATTCACTCCTGTCTACTAGTGCAAAGCCCGTGTGTGTCTCAGTTTTGCTGTATTTATTAACGATTTAAGATGATGTGGTAGAATGCAACATACCCAAGTTTACCAATGACACAAAAATAGGCAGCATTGTAAGCAGTGTAGCTGGAAGTAGAACATTGCAAAGAGATATCTGAAGTGAATGGTTAAAACTGTGGTCGATAGATTTCAATGTCAGTAAAAAAGACTAGAACAGAGTACTTTATAAATGGTGAAAAGATAGAAACACTGGAGGTCCAAAGAGACTTGAGGGGTCCATGTCCATTTGAGTGCAGTGTAGATTTACCAGAATGATAACTGGACTCCAAGGGTTAAATTACGAGGTGATATTACACAAACTGGGAATAATTCCCTGGAATTTAGGAGGATCAAGGTGATTTGATCAAAGTTGTTGAGATATTAAGGGGAACTGATGGGGTAGTTTGTGAGAAACTATTTCGGCAGCTTTGGAATATAGGAACAGGAGTAGGCCATTCAGCCCATCGAGCCTGCTCCGCCATTCAATACTATCATGGCTGATCATCCACTTCAATGTGTTTTTCCCAGACTATCCTCATACCCTTTATGTCATTGGTATTTAGAAATCTGTCAATCTCTGCTTTAAACATACTCAATGACTGAGCTTCCACAGCCCTCTGGGATAGAGAATTCCTAAGATTCACAATCCTCTGAGTAATGACATTTCTCCTCATCTCTGTCCCAAGTGGCTTCCCCCTGATTTTGAAATTGTGTCCCCTGGTTCTAGACTCCCCAACATCTTACCTACATCTACCCTGTCTATCTGTAACGTTACCCCAGGGTCTCCACACAGCCTGTCTTCCCGTCCCACTGCTTCTAAAGTGTCTCAGGGTCTCCTGGCACTTTCTATCTCTCTGCTTCTGTCTCTATCCCTCATTATCTCTCTGTTCTCTCTCCATTTCTATCTCTCCCTATCTCTCTGTTACTCTACCTCTGTTCCTCTCTCTGTCTATCACTCTCTCCCACCATGTTGGTTATCATTGGGGGTTGAGTTAAATCACAGACAAAATAAACACTTCACCTGTCTGCCCCGGAATAAATAGCAAAATCTGTGGATATTTTATGTCTGTATTCAGACAATATAGACAGGAGTGCATATTATATGATGGGATGCTGCAAATCGATTTACACTAGTACTGTCGGAAAAACAACTTAAAAATAATTATTCACAAGTCTAGTCCAACTTAACGACAGATTTGACCCGATAAGGTAATAAATGCCAAAAGTCTGGAGTTTTTTGGAGTACGTTAAGCTTTACTCTGTCTGGCTTTCAGAAATTAAACATTACACATGCACTGCAAGATTAAAGATTATACATAGGTTAGGTTACATAGAATTTTGGAAGGACTAACAAGGCTAGGGAATATCCAATGAATGGTAGGACCATAGGAAGTACCGAGTGTCAGAGGGATCTTGGTGTACTTGTCCATAGATCACTGAAGGCTGCAGCGCAGGGAGACAAGGTGGTTAGGAAGGTATATGGGATACTTGCCTTTATTAGTTGAGGCATAGAATATAAGAACAGGGAGGTTATGATGGAGCTGTTTAAAACACTGGTTAGGCCACAGCTGGAGTACTGTGTACAGTTCTGGGCACCACACTATAGGAAGGATGTGATTGCACTGGAGAGGATGCAGAGGAGATTGACCAGGATGTTGCCTGGGCTGGAGCATTTCAGCTATGAAGAGAGAGTGAAAAGGCTGGATTTGGTTTCCTGAGAGCAGAGAAGGCTGAGTGGGGACCTGATTGAGGTATATAAAATTATGAGGGGCATTGATAGGTTAGATAGGAAGAAACTTTTTCCCTTATCGGAGGGGTCAATAACCAGGGGGCATAGATTGAAGGCAAGGGGCAGGTGGTTTAGAGGGGATTTGAGGAAAAGATTTTTCACCCGGAAGGTTATGGGGTGAATTGATAAAGGTTTACAAAATAATAAGGGAAACTGATAGGGTGGACTGAGAGTAAATATTCCCACTGGCTGTGAAGTCAGGAACTTGGGGCATAGTCTGAAAATATAAAGAGTGGCCACTTTGACTTCATCCCATCGTGTCGTATGTACATTCTCACATATAGCAGGTATAGCAGCACATATATAACAGGGTAGCAGGTATAACTGTAGTCATAGTATTCAGCTGAAAATTGATCAGTTACATTGTTATTTCAGTCCATATTTACAGTACACACGGTACCTTACTGTTGTAATCAAGTCATATAGTGTCTATTCATCCCACTGGGGCAAAATGTCACTGGCTCAACATTCTCACCAAATACTAAAGCATTCCACAATGCAAGACTCACAAATTCAACACAAGTTTCCTTTTCTGAGTCTCGCTGGTCTGTTCTGATTCTCTGAGGGATTACTGATGCTTATCCTCCACATGAGCAGTCGTCCTAATCCCGTGTGCCTGTCCCGCTCCCAAACCCAGAATCCACTTACATTGAGGCAAGTGATACAGGAGCGTCTCAGTGACTGAGGCAGGTGAGTCTTGAGGCTGAGCCGGGCACAGTGATTGACCCGGGTTAATCCGACACTCCAGGGACAGTTTAAACGGAGCTTTACTCTGTATCTAATCCGTGCTGTACCTTCTCTGAGAGTGTTTGATGGGGCAGTGCAGACGAGGAGAGTTATTCCTTACCCATTTTAAATATAGAGAAGTGAATGTCCAAGAGATTGTTTTAAATGTGATGAGGGTTTCTGCCTCTACCATCCTTTAGAGTCATTGAGAGATACAGCACTTATACAGGCCCTTCGGCCTGCCCAGTCTGTGCCGGCCATCAACCACCCATTTTATACTAATCCTTTCAGGCAGTGAGTTCCAGACACCCACCAGCCACTGGGTGAAGAAACTATTGATGTGTTTCGTTCAGTTAAGTTTGATGTCAATGTTTGCCCAGGATGTTGACGCTGGGGGATTCAGCGATGGGATAATGCTTTGAATGCCAAGGGGAGGTGGTTGGATTCTCTCGTGTTGCAGATGGTCATTGCCTGGCACTTGTGTGACGTGAATGTTACTTGCCACTGGTCGGCCCAAACCTGAATGTTGTCCGGGTCTTGGTGCATGTGGCTATGGATTGCTTCATTATCTGAGGCAAAATACTGTGGATGCTGGAAATCTGGAAAGCATCGAGCTGAATCACTAACTCTGTTTCTCTCTCCACAGATGCTGCCTGACCTGCTCAGTATTTAAAGCACTTTCTGCTGGGATCTCAGCTGAAGATGGTTGAGCCTCGGACACTACCCTGAGGAACTCCTGCAGCGATGTCCTGGGACTGAGATGATTGACCTCCAACAACCACAACCATCTTCCTTTACGCTCGGTATGATTCCAACCAGCGGATTCCCACTGACTTCAGTTTTACTCGGGCTCCTCGATGTCACACTCGGTCAAACGCTGCCTTGATGTTAAGGTCAGTCTCTCTTCCCAGTAGCAGACAGGAGTGAATCGTTCCCTTTGACCCGTTGTACACTGAACAAGCTGTGCTTCTTCACAGCCTGATACAGGACTGTACACGGCCGATTAATGTAGCCCATCAAACACTCCCAGAGCAGGTTCAGCTCAACTAAGGAACAGAGTACAGTTCCTTCAACATTCTCTCTCTGTCTCTCCCTCCTGCTATCTCTGACATTAGGAGAGAGACAGAGGGAGAGAGGGTTAGATATGAAGGCAGAGAGAGTGCTGTAGAGAGGGACAAATTTGGAGAGAGAGAGGTTGTTGAGGTGGATGAAAAGGATAATGTAAGATATATTAATTTGATGTAATCCTTCACTGCTGTGGACACAAACATATTGGAGATAGATATGGAGAGAAAAAAACATCGGGAGAGGGGGAAATGTAGATGAAGCTGGGGCCCAGGCGGATAATTTTGATGATCGAGAAGGAATAGCCTCCATTTTAAACATCCAGCAAGCTATTCCACTGTGGGAGCCATCACACCCAAACAGACATAGACACACACACACACACACACACAGAAACACCCACACAATGATATTGGTTGTGCAAATTTCATGCTGGTTTATTGGTTAATTTTTAAATCTGTGATTGATAGATTCTTGTTAACCAAAGGTATTAAGAGATAAGGGGCAAAGGCAGGATATATGGTGTAAGTTACATCACAGATCAGCCAAGATCTCATTTGATGCCGGAACAGGGCTGTGTGGTTGAATTGCATCTTCCTCTTCCAATATCCCCTGTGAAGTATCCTTCTATCTCTTTTCGTCACCCTGTCAGTCCATGTCTCTCTGTTTCTCTTTTTCTGTCTCTCTCTCTCTCTGTCTCTATCGGACAGTGTAGAGTGAGATTCACTCTGTATCCACCCCATGATGTTCCTGCCCTGGGAGTGTGTGATGGGACAGTGTAGAGGGAAATTTACTCTGTGTCAAACCCAACCTTGTGCTTGGCTTACCCCTCACCCCACTCTATCTCCCTCACCCCACTCTATCTCCCTCACCCCACTCTATCTCCCTCTCCCCCCTCTATCTCCCTCTCCCCCCTCTATCTCCCTCTCCCCCCTCTATCTCCCTCTCCCCCCTCTATCTCCCTCTCCCACCCTATCTCCCTCTCCCACCCTATCTCCCTCTCCCCCCTCTATCTCCCTCTCCCCCCTCTATCTCCCTCTCCACCCTCTATCTCCCTCTCCACCCTCTATCTCCCTCTCCCCCTCTATCTCCCTCTGCCCCTCTATCTCCCTCTCCCACTCTATCTCACACATCCCCTCGATCTCACTCTCTCCCTCTATCTCTCTCCCCCTCTATCTCTCTCCCCCTCTATCTCTCTCTCCCCCTCTATCTCACACACCCCCTCTATCTCACACACCCCCTCTCTCTCACACACCCCCTCTCTCTCACACACCCCCTCTATCTCACTCTTCCCCTCTATCTCACTCTCCCCCTCTATCTCACTCTCCCCCTCTATCTCACTCTCCCCCTCTATCTCACTCTCCCCCTCTATCTCACACACCCCCTCTATCTCACACACCCCCTCTATCTCTCTCTCCCCCTCTATCTCTCTCTCCCCCTCTATCTCACACACCCCCTCTATCTCACACACCCCCTCTATCTCACTCTCTCCCTCTATCTCACACACCCCCTCTATCTCACACACCCCCTCTATCTCACACACCCCCTCGATCTCACACACCCCCTCTATCTCACACACCCCCTCTATCTCACTCTTCCCCTCTATCTCACTCTCCCCCTCTATCTCATTCTCCCCCTCTATCTCACACACCCCCTCTATCTCTCTCTCCCCCTCTATCTCACACACCCCCTCTATCTCACACACCCCCTCTATCTCACTCTCTCCCTCTATCTCTCTCTCCCCCTCTATCTCACACACCCCCTCTATCTCACACACCCCCTCTATCTCACTCTTCCCCTCTATCTCACTCTCCCCCTCTATCTCATTCTCCCCCTCTATCTCACACACCCCCTCTATCTCTCTCTCCCCCTCTATCTCACACACCCCCTCTATCTCACACACCCCCTCTATCTCACTCTCCCCCTCTATCTCACTCTCCCCCTCTATCTCACACACCCCCTCTATCTCACACACCCCCTCTATCTCACACCCCCCCTCTATCTCACACACCCCCTCTATCTCACTCTTCCCCTCTATCTCACTCTTCCCCTCTATCTCACTCTTCCCCTCTGTCTCACTCTTCCCCTCTATCTCACACACCCCCTCTATCTCTCTCTCCCCCTCTATCTCACACACCCCCTCTATCTCACACACCCCCTCTATCTCACTCTCTCCCTCTATCTCACTCTCTCCCTCTATCTCACACACCCCCTCTATCTCACACACCCCCTCTATCTCACACACCCCCTCTATCTCACACACCCCCTCTATCTCACACACCCCCTCTGTCTCACACACCCCCTCTATCTCACACACCCCCTCTATCTCACACACCCCCTCTATCTCACACACCCCCTCTATCTCACACCTCCCCTCTATCTCACTCTCCCCCTCTATCTCACTCTCCCCCTCTATCTCCCTCTGCCCCTCTATCTCCCTCTCCCCCTCTTTCTCCCTCTCCCCCTCTTTCTCCCTCTCCCCCTCTATCTCACTCTCTCCCTCTATCTGTCTCTCTCCCTCTATCTGTCTCTCCCCCCTCTACCTCCCTCTCCCCTTCCTCCTGACACACCCTCTCTCTCCTTCTATCTCTGTCTCTGCCACTCTCTCTGTCTCTCTCTCTGTCCCTCCTTCTGTCTTTCCCTCTCTGTCTCTATGTCTTTCTCCTTCTATCTCTCTCTCTTAATTTCTCTCTCTCTGCCCCTCCATCTGCCTTTTCCTCTCTGTCTCTCCCTCTCTCTCCTTCTATCTGTGTGTCTCTCTCTCTCTGTCTCTCCATCTGTCTTTCCCTTTCTGTCTCTCCCTCTCTCTCCTTCTCTCTCTGTCTCTGCCTCTCTCTCTGTCTCTCCCTCTCTCTCCTTCTCTCTCTGTCTCTGCCTCTCTGTCTGTCTCTCTCCCTCTATCTGTCTCTCTCCCTCTATCTGTCTCTCCCCCCTCTACCTCCCTCTCCCCTTCCTCCTGACACACCCTCTCTCTCCTTCTATCTCTGTCTCTGCCACTCTCTCTGTCTCTCTCTCTGTCCCTCCTTCTGTCTTTCGTTCTCTGTCTCTATGTCTTTCTCCTTCTATCTCTCTGTCTTAATCTCTCTCTCTCTGCCCCTCCATCTGCCTTTTCCTCTCTGTCTCTCCCTCTCTCTCCTTCTATCTGTGTGTGTCTCTCTCTCTCTGTCTCTCCATCTGTCTTTCCCTTTCTGTCTCTCCCTCTCTCTCCTTCTCTCTCTGTCTCTGCCTCTCTCTCTGTCTCTCCTTCTCTCTCTGTCCCTCCATCTGTCTTTCCCTCTCGGTTACTCCCTCTCTCTCCTTCTATCGCTGTCTCGCTCTCTGTTCCTCCACATGTCTTTCCCTCTCTGCCAATCCCTCTCTCCTTCTCTCTGTCTCTGCCTCTCTCTCCTTCTCTCTCTCTCGGTCCCTCCATCTGTATACCCCCCCCAACCCCACCACCTGTCACTCCCTCTCTCTCCTTCTATCTATGTCTCTCGCTCTCTATCCCTCCATCTATCCTTCCCTCTCTGTCACTCCATCTCTCTCCTCTCCCTTTCTCTCTCTCTCTGTCTTTCCATCTGTCTTTCTCTCCCTGTCACTCCCTCTCTCTCCGTCCATCTCTGCCTCTCTCTATCTCAGTCACTCCATCTGTCTTTCCCTCCCTCTGTCTGTCCCTCCATTTGTCTTTCCCTCCCTGACACTCCCTCTCTCTGCTTCTCTCTCAGTCTGTCTCTCTGTCTTTCCATCTGTATTTCCATCCCTGTCTCTCCCTCTCTCTCCTTCCATCTCTGCCATTCGCTCTCTCTGTCTCTCCTTCTGTCTTTCGCTCTATGTCTCTCCCTCTATCTCTGTCTTTCCATCTGTCTTTCCCTCCCTGTCACACCCTCTCTCTCCTTCCATCTCTGCCTCTCTCTCTCTCTGTCTCTCCAACTGCCTTTCCCTCTCTGTCTCTCCCAATCTCTCCTTCTCTCTCTGTCTCTGCCTCTCTCTCTGTCTCTCTCTCTGTCCCTCCATCTGTCTTTCCCTTTCTGTCACTCCCTCTCTCCTTCTATTTGTCTCTCTCTTTCTATCCCTCCATCTGTTCTTCCCTCCCTGTCACTCCATCTCTCTCCTTCCATCTCTGCCTCTCTCTCTCTGTCTCTCCATCTGTCCTTCCCTCACTGTCACTCCATCTCTCTCCTCTCTGTCTCTCACTCTGTCCCTCCATCTGTCTTTCCCTCTCTGTCACTCCCTTCTCTGTCCTTCTATCTCTGTCTCTCTCTCTCTGTCTCTCCATCTGTCTCTCCTTCTCTGTCTCTCCCTCTCTCTCCTTCTCTGTCTCTCCCTCTCTCTCCTTCTCTGTCTCTCTCTGCCTCTCTCTCTGTTTCTCTCTTTGTTCCTCCATCTGTCTTTCCCTTTATGTCACTCCCTCTCTCCTTCTATTTGTCTCTCTCTTTCTATCCCTCCATCTGTTCTTCCCTCCCTGTCACTCCATCTCTCTCCTTCCATCTCTGCCTCTCTCTCTATCTCTCCATCTGTCCTTCCCTCACTGTCACTCCATCTCTCTCCTCCGTGTCTCTCACTCTGTCCCTCCATCTGTCTTTCCCTCTCTGTCACTCCCTTCTCTGTCCTTCTATCTCTGTCTCTCTCTCTCTCTGTCTCTCCATCTGTCTTTCCCTCTCTGTCTCTCCCTCTCTCTCCTTCTATCTCTGTCTCTCTCTCTCTCTCTCTCTGTCCCTCTGTCTGTCCTTCCTTCCCTGTCTCTCCCACTCTCTCCTTCTATCTCTGTCTCTTTCTATGTCCCTCCATCTGTCTTTCCTTCTCAGTCTCTCCATCTCTCTCCTATCTCTGTCTCTCTCTCTCTCTGACTTTCCATCCGTCTTTCCCTCCCTGTCACTCCCTATCTAAGCTTCTCTCTCTGTCTCTGTCTCTCTCTCTCTCTGTCTCTCCATCTGTCTTTCCCCCCTGTCAGTCCCTCTCTCTCCTTCTATCTCTGTCCATTTCTCTCTATCCCTCCATCTGTCCTTCCCTCCCTGTCACTCCAAATCTCTCCTTCTCTCTCTCTGTCCCTCCATCTGTCTTTCCCTTTCTGTCTCTCCCTCTCTCTCCTCTATCTCTGTCTCTCTCTCTCTGTCTCTCCATCTGTCTTTCCCTCTCTGTCACTCCCTCTCGCTCCTTCTATCTCTGTCTCTGTCTCTCTCTCTCTCTGTCCCTCCATCTGTCTTTCCATCTCTGTCTCTCACTCTCCCTCCTTCTCTCTCTGTCTCTCTCTCTGTCTCTCTCTCTCTCTGTCCCTCCATCTGTCTTTCCCTGTCTGTTTCTCCCTCTCTCTCCTTCTATCTCTGTCTCTGTCTCTCTCTCTCTGTCTCTCCATCTGTCTTTCCCTCCCTGTCACTCCCTCTCTCCCCTTCTATCTCTGCCTCTCTCTCTGTCTCTGTCTCTGTCTCTCTCTCTCTCTCTCTGTCCCTCCATCTGTCTTTCCCTGTCTGTTTCTCCATCTCTCTCCTTCCATCTCTGCAACATCGAGGGCCGAAGGGCCTGTACTGCGCTGTAATGTTCTAATTCTAATTCTAATCTCTGCCTCTCTCTCTCTCTGTCCCTCCATCTGTCTTTCCCTCTCTGTCTCTTCCTCTGTTTCCTTATCTCTCTCTCTCTCAGTCTTTCCATCGGTCGTTCCTTCTCTGTCTCTCCCTCAGTCTCCTTCTATCTCTGTCCCTCTCTCTCACTCTCTCCATCTGTCTTTCCCTCCAGTCACTCCCTCTCTCTCCTTCTATCTCTGTCTCTCTCTCTCTATCCCTCCATCTGTCTTTCCCTCCCTGTCACTCCATCTCTCTCCTGCTCTCTCTGTCTCTCACTTTGTCCCTCCATCTGTCTTTCCCTCCCTAACTCTCCATCTCTCTCCTTCTATCTCTGTCTCTCTCTCTGTCTCTCTCTCTATCCCGCCATCTGTCTTTCTCTATCTGTCACTCGATCTCTGTCTCTGCCTCTCTATGTCTCTCTCTCTATCCCTCCATCTTTCCTTCACTCCCTGTCACTCCATCTCTCTCCTTCTCTCTCTGTCTCTCTCTCTCTCTGTCCCTCCCTGACACTCCCTCTCTCTCCTTCTCTCTCTGTCTCTCTCTCCGTCCCTCCATCTGTCTTTCCCTTGCTGTCTCTCCCTCTCTCTCCTTCTATCTCTGTCTATCTCTCCCTCTCTTTCCATCTGTCTTTCCCTCCGTGTCACTCCCTCTCTCTCCTTCTATCTCTGTCTCTCTCCCTGTCCCTCCATCTGTCTTTCCCTCTCTGTCACTCCATCTCTCTCCTTCTCTCTCTGTCTCTCTCTCTCTCTGTCCCTCCCTGACACTCCCTCTCTCTCCTTCTCTCTCTGTCTCTCTCTCCGTCCCTCCATCTGTCTTTCCCTTGCTGTCTCTCCCTCTCTCTCCTTCTATCTCTGTCTATCTCTCCCTCTCTTTCCATCTGTCTTTCCCTCTCTGTCACTCCCTCTCTCTCCTTCTCACTCTGTCTCTCTCTCCCTGCCCCTCCATCTGTCTTTCCCTCTCTGTCTCTCCCTCTCTCTCCGTCTCTGTCTCTCCATCTGTCTTTCCCTCTCTGTCACTCCCTCTCTGACCTTGTATCTCTGTTTCCCTCTCCTTGTCCCTCCATCTGTCCTTCCATCTCTGACACTCCATCTCTGTCCTTCTCTCTCTGTCTCTCACTCTGTTCCTCCATCTGTCTTTCCCTCCCTGTCACTCCCCCTCTCTCTCCTTCTCTCTCTGTCTCTCTCTCTGTCCCTCCGTCAGTCTTTCCCTCCCAGACACTCCCTCTCTCTCCTTCCATCTCTGCCTCTCTCTCTGCCTTTCCATCTGTCTTTCCCTCTCTGTCTCTCTCTCCCTCCTTCCATCTCTGCCTCTCTCTCTCTCAGTCTTTCCATCTGTCTTTCCCTCCCTGTCACTCCCTCTCTCTCCTTCTATCTCTGTCTCTTGCTCTCTGTCTCTCCATCTGTCCTTCCCTCCCTGTCACTCCATCTCTCTCCTCTCTCTGTCTCTCACTCTGTCCCTCCATCTGTCTTTCCCTCCCTGTCACTCCATCTCTCTCCTTCCATCTCTGCGTCTCTCTCTCTCTCTCTCTGTCTCTCCATCTGTCTTTCCCTCCCTGTCACTCCCTCTCTCTCCTTCTATCTCTGTCTCTTGCTCTCTGTCTCTCCATCTGTCCTTCCCTCCCTGTCACTCCATCTCTCTCCTCTCTCTGTCTCTCACTCTGTCCCTCCATCTGTCTTTCCCTCCCTGTCACTCCATCTCTCTCCTTCCATCTCTGCGTCTCTCTCTCTCTCTCTCTGTCTCTCCAACTGCCTTTCCCTCTCTGGTTGACTAACAGGAAGCAGAGAGTGGGGATAAATGAGTGCTATTCTGGTTGGCAATCAGTCACTAGTGGTGTGCCTCAGGGATCGGTGTTGGGACCACAATTATTTACAATTTATATCGATGATTTGGAGTTGGGGACCACGTGTAGGGTGTTAAAGTTTGCAGATGACACTAAGATGAGTGGCAGAGCAAAGTGTGCAGATGACTGTGAAAGTTTGCAGAGGAACATAGATACATTGAGTGAGTGGGCAAAGGTCTGGCAGATGGAATACAATGTTAATAAATGTGAAGTTATTCATTTCGGTAGGAGTAACAGTAAAAAGGATTATTACTTGAATGGTAAAAAGTTGCAGCATGCTGCTATGCAGAGGGACCTGGGTGTCCTTGTGCATGAATCGCAAAAGGTTGGTCTGCAGGTACAGCAAGTAATTAGGAAGGCAAATGGAATTTTGTCCTTCATTGCTAAAGGGATTGAGTTTAAAAGCAGAGAGGTTATGTTGTAGCTGTATAAGGTACTGGTGAGGCCGCACCTGGAGTACTGTGTGCAGTTTTGGTCTCCTTACTTGAGAAAGGATGTACTGGCACTGGAGAGGGTGCAGAGGAGGTTCACTAGGTTGATTCCAGAGTTGAGGGGGTTGGCTGATGAGGAGAGACTGAGTAGATTGGGATTATATTCATTGGAGTTCAGAAGAATGAGGGGGGATCTTATAGAAACTGAAATTGAAATATTCTTCTGTCACTCTCTGTCCCTTGGGCAGTCTGTTTGTGTGTGTGTCTGTGCATGTCGGTCTGTGTGTGTGTGGTTCTCTGTGTGTGTGGTTCTCTGTGTGCATGTGTGTTTCTCTGTGTGTGTGTGTGGTTCTGTGTGTGTGTTTCTCTGTGTGTGTGTCTGTGTCTATGCCTGTTTCTCTCTCCTCTCTCAGAACCTCAGTAAAACTCCACATACATCAATTTGCTATTTTAATTTGGCTGCTTTTGGTGATACCACAACTGCAGAGGGTGCACTTCCTTCTGCAGGCTGGTAGGAAACCCATATCCCGCTCTTTAACGGCACATTCTGTCTGCTTTGTATACTAAATTGATTAATCCCTAATAATTGATCAAATCTGACATTGATTACTGTTTGAAAGTCTGCAGGTTTACTTTCCTCCCAGGGCTGATTAAAAGTTCGAGTTTACCTCAGTGTTTTGGAAATATCAAACCCTGATCCCACACCCAGTAAAGTATTTTACATGATGGGACGCTGCAAATGTTGTTATACTCAGTGCGCACGGTACCTTCATGTTGTAATAAGATGTTATAATCTCTATTCAGATAACTCTCATGCCACAGGGGCAAAATTTCACTGGGTCAACATTCTGACCAAACACTAAAACATTACAGAAAGCGAGGCTCACAAATTCAACACAAGTTTCCTTTTCTGAGTCTCGCTGGTCTGTTCTAATTTTCTGTTGGGTGACATCAGCCTAGATTTTGTGTTCGGACCTGAACCCACAAACGTATAACTCAGAGGCAGGATTATTACCCACTGAGCTACAGCTGGCTCCAATGTTCCCAGAAAATTTAGTTGTTCTGCACGGCAAGTTTTTTTTGTCCCACGTGCAGTCCCTTTAAATTTTTAAGAATCTTCGAAGACGTGTGTTATTTATCAGGGAACAGGACCTGCGTGGTACCTTCCAGGCTGCTGCACACAGCTTTGCAGGAACACTGACCGACACTCACCATCCCAATCTCTTCCTCTCTGGTAATCTCTCCCCATTGCTATCCTTCCCTCTGTCTGTTATTCTCTCTCTATATCT
The DNA here is from genome assembly GCF_036365525.1 of Heterodontus francisci. NCBI lineage: Eukaryota > Metazoa > Chordata > Chondrichthyes > Heterodontiformes > Heterodontidae > Heterodontus > Heterodontus francisci. Next base: position 3,087,549 of record NC_090415.1, read on the forward strand.
ATCCCTGTCTTTCTCACTGTTACTCTCTCCATCTGGATGGAGGAGGAGAAAGAGAGGCATAAATAGAGGCAGCTTTACTTGGTATCTAACCCCACACTGTACCTGTCCTGCAAGTGTTTTATAGAACAGAGAGGACAGAGATTTGCTCTGTAGATAACTCCATTCTGTACTTGGCTTGGCAGCATTTGAAGGGACAGTTTAGACGGAGCTTTACTCTGTATCCCTGGAATTTTGAAGTGTAAGGGGTGTTTATTTCAGTTTAGTTTAGAGATGCAGCACTTATACAGGCCCTTCGGCCCGCCCAGTCTGTGCCGGCCATCAACCACCCATTTTATACTAATCCTTTCAGGCAATGAGTTCCAGACACCCACCAGCCACTGGGTGAAGAAACTATTGATGTGTTTCGTTCTGTTAAGTTTGATGTCAATGTTTCCCCAGGATGTTGACGCTGGGGGATTCAGCGATGGGATAATGCTTTGAATGCCAAGGGGAGGTGGTTGGATTCTCTCTTGTTGCAGATGGTCATTGCCTGGCACTTGTGTGACGTGAATGTTACTTCCCACTGGTCGGCCCAAACCTGAATGTTGTCCGGGTCTTGGTGCATGTGGCTCTGGATTGCTTCATTATCTGAGGCAAAATACTGTGGATGCTGGAAATCTGGAAAGCATCGAGCTGAATCACTAGCTCTGTTTCTCTCTCCACAGATGCTGCTTGACCTGCTCAGTATTTAAAGCACTTTCTGCTGGGATCTCAGCTGAAGATGGCTGGGCTGAGGACACTACCCTGATAAACTCCTGCAGTGAAGGCCTGGGACTGAGATGATTGACTTCCAACAACCAAAACCATCTTCCTTTGTGCTCGGTATGATTCCAACCAGTGGAGAGATTTCCCCCGATTCCCACTGACTTCACTTTTACTCGGGCTCCTCGATGTTACTCTCGGTCAAACGCTGCCTTGATGTTAAGGTCAGTCTCTCTTCCCAGTAGCAGACAGGAGTGAATCGTTCCCTTTGACCCGTTGTACACTGAACAAGCTGTGTTTCTTCACAGCCTGATACAGGACTGTACACGGCCGATTAATGTAGCCCATCAAACACTCCCAGAGCAGGTTCAGCACAGCTTAGGAACAGAGTACAGTTCCTTCAACATTCTCTCTCTGTCTCTCCCTCCTGCTATCTCTGACACTGGGAGAGAGACAGAGGGAGGGAGGGTTAGATATGAAGGCAGAGAGAGTGCTGTCGAGAGGGACAAATTTGGAGAGAGAGAGGTTGTTGAGGTGGATGAAAAGGATAATGTAAGATATATTAATTTGATGTAATCCTTCACTGCTGTGGACACAAAAATATTAGAGATAGATATGGAGAGAAAAAAACATCGGGAGATGGGGAAATGTAGATGAAGTTGGGGCCCAGGCGGATACTTTTGATGATCCAGAAGGAACAGTCTCCATTTTAAACATCCAGCAAGCTATTCCACTGTGGGAGCCATCACACCCAAACAGACATAGACACACACACAAACACACAGAAACACCCACACAATGATATTGGTTGTTCAAATTTCATGCTGGCTTATTGGTTAATTTTTAAATCTGTGATTGATAGATTCTTGTTAACCAAAGGTATTAAGAGATAAGGGGCAAAGGCAGGATATATGGTGTTAGTTACATCACAGATCAGCCAAGATCTCATTTGATGCCGGAACAGGGCTGTGTGGTTGAATTGCATCTTCCTCTTCCAATATCCCCTGTGAAGTATCCTTCTATCTCTTTTAGTCACCCTGTCAGTCCATGTCTCTCTGTTTCTCTTTTTCTGTCTCTCTCTCTCTGTCTGTCTCTATCGGACAGTGTAGAGTGAGATTCACTCTGTATCCACCCCATGATGTTCCTGCCCTGGGAGTGTGTGATGGGACAGTGTAGAGGGAAATTTACTCTGTGTCAAACCCAACATTGTGCTTGGCTTGGGAATGTTTAATGGGACAGTGTAGCTGGAGATTTACTCTGTATCCCTGGAGTTTTGAAGGCTCAGGTGTGATTTGATGATTGTTTTCAAGATAATAAGGGAAACTGATAGGGTGGACTGAGAGTAACAATTCCCACTGGCTGCAGAGTCTAGAACATGGGGGCATAGTCTAAAAATATAAACCTCGTCTAAAAACCTTTCTGGAGTGAAATGAAGAAACACTTCAACACACCAGGTGTGGTATCAGTTTGAAACTCTCTTCCACAATCAGCAATTGATGCTGAGACACTTGTTAATTTTTAAATCTGAGTTTGATAGATTTTTGTTAACCAAAGGTATTAAGGGGCAAAGATAGGTACATGGAGTGAGATCACACATCAGCCATGAGCTCCTTGAATGACAGAACAGGGTTGAGGGGCTAAATGGCCTCCTCCTCTTCCTCTGTCCGACGACAAATATCCTGCGATCACTCTCTGTGTCTTGGTCTCTGTCTCCCTCTTTGTCTCTCTTTCTGTCTGTCTGTCTGTCTCTCTCTCTCTCCTCTCATCTGTGGAAATCCACACACATCAGTCAGCCATTTTAGGTTCATTTTCAGTGGCCATTTTATGTCACCACAACACTGGGACATTTATCGCTGTCTATCCCAAACCATCTCTCTTTGTAGTCTATTTGTGTTCTGCTCACAGCTTATTGTCCCACCTAACCTAGTATCTCTCTCCGTTGCTCCGTCTCACTCACACACTCTCCCCCATCTCTCTCCCCCCCCATTTCTCTCTCCCCCCATTTCTCTCTCCCCCCACCCCCTGCAATCTCTCTTTAAGTGTCCTGTTATCACATCCTTTATTATAGATTCGAGCATTTTCCCAATGACTGATGTTAGACGAACAGGTCTTTCGTTCCCCATTTTCTCTCTCCTTCCTTTTGTAAATAGTGGGGTTACATTTGCTACCTTCTAATCTGCCTCTCTCACACTGCCTCTGTCCCTCGCTATCTGTCTTATCCCCCTCTCTCTCTCGCTATCTCTCCCTCTCTGTCTTTTTCTCTCTCTCGCTCTATCTCTCCCTCTCTCTCTCTACCTCTGTCCATGTCTCCATTTGTGCCTCCCTCACACCATCTCTCCCTCTCTCTCTAGCTCTCTGTCTGCCTCTCTATGTCTGCCTCTCTGTGTCTCCTTCTCTCTCTGTGCCTCTCTCACTCTCTATCTGTCTCTCCCCCAGCTCTCTCTCTCTGTCTCTCCCTCTCTCTCTTTCTCAACCTCTGTCCATGTCTCAATTTGTGCCTCCCTCACACCATCGCTCCCTCTCTCTGTCTCTCTCTATCTCTCTCTCTGCCTCTCTCTCTCTCTCCCTTTCTCCCTCTCGCTGCCTCTGTCCACGTCTCAGTTTGTGTCTCCCCCACACCATCCCTCCCTCTCTCCCTCCCTCTCTCCCTCCCTCACTCCCTCCCTCTCTCTCTCTCTTTCTCCCTCTCTCCCTCCCTCTCTGTCTCTGTCTTAGAGTTACAGCTCAGATGATTAACCTCTTTATCCATGTGTTATGAACACGGGACTTTGTCTCTCTCCCATTTTCCAGGATGTTGCCAGGACTGGAGAATTGTAGCTATGAGGATAGGCAGGGGTTGTTGTCCTTGGAACAGAGAAGGCTGAGGGGAGATCTGATTGAAATGTACAAAATTTTGAGGGTCCTGGATAGAGTGGAGGTGAAGGGCAGAGAACCATAGCAGAAAGGTCAGTGACGAGGGGGCATAGATTTAAAGTGATTGGTCGATAAATTAGAGGGGAGTTGAGGACAATCTTTTTCACCCAGAGGGTCGCGATGGTCTGGAACTCACTGCCTGAAAGGGTAGTTGAGGCAGAGACCCTCAACTCATTCAGAAGGAGTCTGTATAGGCACCTCAAGTGCGGTAAGCTGCAGTGCTCGGACCAAATGCTGGAAGGTGGGATTAGAATAGGTTGATCGTTTTTTGCCTGGCACAGAGAGAATGGGTGAAGTGGCCGCTTTCTGTGCCTTAAAATTTCTATGTTGCCCTCGCCAACTCTATTTTTCCCTCTGTTACTCTCTGAATCCCAGTCTCTCCCTCTCTGTTACCCTCTGAATCCCAGTCTCTCCCTCTCTGTTACTCTCTGAATCCCATTCTCTCCCCCTTTGTTACTCTCTGAATCCCAGTCTCTCCCTCCATGTTTCCCTCTGAATGCCAGTCTCTCGCTCTCTGTTACCCTGTGAATCCCAGTCTCTCCCTCTCTGTTTCCCTCTGAATCCCAATCTCTCCCTCTCTGTTACCCTCTGAATCCCAGTCTCTCCCTCTCTGTTACCCTCTGAATCCCAGTCTCTCCCTCTCTTTTACCCACTGAATCCCAGTCTCTCCCTCTCCGTTACTCTCTGAATCCCAGTCTCTCCCTCCATGTTTCCCTCTGAATCCCAGACACTCCCTCTCTGTTACCCTGTGAATCCCAGTCTCTCCCTCTCTCTTACCCTCTGAGTCCCAGACTCTCCCTCTCTGTTACCCTGTGAATCCCAGACTCTCCCTCTCTGTTACCCTGTGAATCCCAGACGCTCCCTCTCTGTTACCCTCTGAATCCCAGTCTCTCCCTCTCCGTTTCCCTCTGAATCCCAGTCTCTCCCTCTCTCTTACCCTCTGAGTCCCAGTCTCTCCCTCTCATTTACCCTCTGAGTCCCAGTCTCTCCCTCTCCGTTACCCTCTGAATCCCAGTCTCTCCCTCTCCGTTACCCTCTGAATCCCAGTCTCTCCCTCTCTCTTACCCTCTGAGTCCCAGTCTCTCCCTCTCATTTACCCTCTGAGTCCCAGTCTCTCCCTCTCCGTTACCCTCTGAATCCCAGTCTCTCCCTCTCTCTTACCCTCTGAGTCCCAGTCTCTCCCTCTCCGTTACCCTCTGAATCCCAGTCTCTCCCTCTCTGTTACCTGACCAGAGCTTTATAAATGTTCAGCGCACCCTCTCGGCTTTTGTACTCACTGTATACAGTGTAAATTGTGGTATTCCCCAGGGGTTTTGATTAGGACCACTGATCTTATTGATATATGAATGACTTAGACTTGGGTATACAGGGCATAACTTCAACATTGTGCCATCTGCAATGTAAGAAACAGTGAAGGGAATAGGAGTAGACTTCAGGAGGATAGAGGCAGTCTGGTGAAATGGTCAGACACATAGCAGGTTAACTTCAATGCTGAGAAATGTCAAATGATGCATTTTGGAAGGAAGGCTGAGGAGAAGCGATATAAACTAAATGGTACAATGTTAAAATGGGTGCAGGGACTGAGAGATCTGGAATTTCATTTGTGTCACTTTTTACATCTAAAAGATTCAATTTGGGGCTTGCAATCTCGAAGTTGAATTTAGCTTCATCCTGAAAAGTGTTAGCAAACGTGTTGGGAAATGTGTCAAAAGCTGTTTCCATTCAGACATTCCTGCATTGTGGAAGTGTGAGCTGTCTTTGCAGAGACAGGAAATAGAGTTGTTTGAATGGACCTGCAGGTTTTGGTTGATGCAATAAGGTGAGAATTTGAATTGTGTCCCTTCCAGATACACAGAATTGAAGGTATTTACAGAACACCACATGAAGTAGTTTACCAATGTCTGACAAACTTCAAAGACTTCAAACACATGGAAGAAGAGGCGAAGGGAACAATATACAAAACCTGAGACCGTCAGACATCAGCAGGAGGAAAATGAATCTCTTTTTATGGGTTTTAATTTGAAGGCCTGAGCTGATGATTGAAAAAGTAGGAGTTCAAATCCCACACAGGGCTGTTGTGAATTTGAATTCTATTTTTTCTTTAAAAAAACATAAATCTGGAGTTAAAAAGCCTCTAGGTTGGAATGATTCACTCCTGTCTACTGGTGCAAAGCCTGTGTGTGTCTCAGTTTGCTGTATTTATTAACAATTTAAGATGTTGTGGTAGAATGCAACATACCCAAGTTTACCAATGACACAAAAATAGGCAGCATTGTAAGCAGTGTAGCTGGAAGCAGAACATTGCAAAGAGATATTAATATCTTAAAGAGATGGGCAAAACTGTGGCAGTTAGATTTCCATGTCAGCAAAAAAAGACTAGAACAGAGTACTTTATAAATGGTGTAAAGCTAGAAATACTGGAGGTTCAAAGAGACTTTGGGGGGTCCATGTCCATTTGAGTGCAGTGTAGATTTACCAGAATGATAACTGGACTCCAAGGGTTAAATTACGAGGTGATATTACACAAACTAAGGATATATTGCCTGGAATTTAGGAGGATCAAGGTAATTTGTTCAAAGCTGTTGAGATATTAAGGGGAACTGATGGGGTAGTTTGGGAGAAACTATTTCAGCAGCTTGGGAACATAGGAACAGGAGTAGGCCATTTAGCCCATCGAGCCTGCTCCGCCATTCAATACGATCCTGGCTGATCATCCACTTCAATGCCTTTTTCCCAGACTGAGTTTCCACAGCCCACTGGGGTAGAGAATTCCAAAGATTCACAACCCTCTGAGTAAAAATCCGCCACTCCAGGCTAAAGGTGGTAGTAGTTTGGAACGTGTCTTCTGCACGCAAACATTGATGCAAAATCAATTGTCATTTTTAAATCGAAGGTTGATCTCATCAAATTCCTTTTGAAAATTGAAATATTCTTCTTTCGCGCTCTGTCCCTGAGTCACTCTGTTTCTGTGTGTGTGTGTGTGTGTTTCTGTGTGTGTGTGTGTGTGTTTCTGTGTGTGTGTTTCTGTGTGTGTGTGTGTTTCTGTATGTGTTTCTGTGTGTGTGTGTGTGTTTCTGTGTGTGTGTTTCTGTGTGTGTGTGTGTGTTTCTGTGTGTGTGTTTCTGTGTGTGTGTTTCTGTGTGTGTGTGTTTCTGTGTGTGTGTTTCTGTGTGTGTGTTTCTGTGTCTGTGTGTGTTTCTCTGTGTGTGTGTGTTTCTCTGTGTGTGTGTGTGTTTCTGTGTGTGTGTTTCTGTGTGTGTGTGTTTCTGTGTGTGTGTTTCTGTGTGTTTCTCTGTGTGTGTGTGTGTGTTTCTGTGTGTTTGTGTGTGTGTGTGTGTGTCTGTGTTTCTGTGTGTGTGTTTCTGTGTGTGTGTTTCTGTGTGTGTGTTTCTGTCTGTGTGTGTGTTTCTGTGTGTCTGTGTGTGTCTATGTCTGTTTCTCTCTCCTCTCTCAGACCCTTTGTAAAGCTCCACATGCATCAGTTTGCCATTTGAAGTCAGCTGCTTTTGGTTTCACCGCATCTGCAGAGGTTGCACTTCCTTATGCAGGCTGGTAAGAAACATGTATTCCGCAGTTGGCTCCAATGTTCCCGTGAAAATTTAGATGTTGTGCGTGCCCAGTTTTTTTAACGTGAGCTCTCCCTTGAAATCTTTGAAGAATCTTTGAAGACGTGTGCTATTTATTGTGGAACAGGATCTGCGTGGGACATTTGAGGCTGCTGCACGCAGATTTGCAGGAACATTGACCGACACTCTCCATCCCAATCTCTTCCTCTTTCTCTCTGGTACTCTCTCCCCATTGCAATCCTTCCCTCTCTCTCTTATTCTCCATATCTATCCCTGTTCTTTCTCACTGTTACTCTCTCCATCTGGATGGAGGAGGAGAAAGAGAGGCATATACAGAGGCAGCTTTACTCTGTATCAAACCCCACAGTGTACCTGCCCCCTAGTTCTAGACTTCCCCACAAGGGGAACATCCTCCCAGCATCCGCCCTGTAAAGTCCCCTCAGAATCTTGTATGTTTCAATAAGATCACCTCTCATTCTTCTAAACTCCAATGAGTATAGGCCCAACCTGTTCCACCATTCCTCAAAGATAACCCCTTCATCCCAGGAATCAGCCGAGTGAACCTTCTCTGAACTGATTCCAATGCATCCAGGCCTGACCATTTATCCACTTTCAAAGCTGTCAAACACCTTCATATTTCCCCCCTCACTCTGTTTATCCCATCCAATATTTCACACTCCTCCTCTTTAACTACAATCTCTGTATCGTTCCCACTCTTTTATAAAGAGGGACACAGAGAATTCATTAAGAACCATTCCCACATCTCCCACCTCCACAGGTAGGAGGAAGGAGGAGAGGCAATCTAAACTAAAGGATATAGTTATAAAGGGGCTAACATTCTCTGCCTCTTCCTTTGCTCTAATATAATCCTTGATTTCTATCATTAGCAATGGTTGGAACAATTTACTGAGGTTCTGTCAAAGCTTACTCACATTCTTTATCTGTGTCTCTCTGTCTCAGAGAGATGGTGAAGAAACTATTGATGTGTTTCGTTCAGTTAAGTTTGATGTCAATGTTTCCCCAGGATGTTGACGCTGGGGGATTCAGCGATGGGATAATGATTTGAATGCCAAGGGGAGGTGGTTGGATTCTCTCTTGTTGCAGATGGTCATTGCCTGGCACTTGTGTGACGTGAATGTTACTTGTCACTGGTCGGCCCAAACCTGAATGTTCTCCGGGTCTTGGTGCATGTGGCTCTGGATTGCTTCATTATCTGAGGCAAAATACTGCGGATGCTGGAAATCTGGAAAGCATCGAGCTGAATCACTAACTCTGTTTCTCTCTCCACAGATGCTGCCTGACCTGCTCAGTATTTCCAGCACTTCCTGCTGGGATTTCATTATCTGAGGAGGTGTGAATGGAACTGAACACTGTGCAATCAACAGTGAACATCCCTACTTCTGACCTTACGATGGAGGGAAGGTCATTGAGGAAGCAGCTGAAGATGGCTGGGCCTCGGACACTACCCTGAGGAACTCCTGCAGTGATGTCCTGGGACTGAGATGATTGACCTCCAACAACCACAACCATCTTCCTTTGTGCTCGGTATGAGTCCAACCAGCGGATTCCCACTGACTTCAGTTTTACTCGGACTCCTCGATGTCACACTCGGTCAAACGCTGCCTTGATGTTAAGGTCAGTCTCTCTTCCCAGTAGCAGACAGGAGTGAATCATTCCCTTTGACCCGTTGTACACTGAACAAGCTGTGCTTCTTCACAGCCTGATACAGGACTGTACACGGCCCATTAATGTAGCCCATCAAACACTCCCAGAGCAGGTTCAGCACAGCTTAGGAATAGAGTATAGTTCCTTCAACATTCTCTCTCTGTCTTCCTCTCTCTGTCTCTCCCTCCTGCTATCTCTGACACTAGGAGAGAGACAGAGGGAGAGAGGGTTAGATATGCAGACAGAGAGAGTGCTGTGGAGAGGGACGAGGTTGGAGAGAGAGAGATTGCGGGGTCGATTGAAAGGGAGAATGTAAGAGAAATTAATTTGATGTAATCCTTCACAAACATTTAAGAGCTAGGTATGGAGACAGAAACATCGGGAGAGATCTCTGTCTCTCTCTCTGTCACTCCATCTGTCTTTCCCTCCCTGTCACTCCCTCTCTCTGCTTCTATCTCTGTCTCTCTATCTCTCTGTCCCTCCATCTGTCTTTCCCTCCCTGACACTCCCTCTCTCTCCTTCTATCTCTGTCTCTCTATCTCTCTGTCCCTCCATCTGTCTTTCCCTCCCTGACACTCCCTCTCTCTCCTTCTATCTGTATCACTGCCTCTCTCTCTCGCTGTCCTCCATCTGTCTTTCCCTCTCTGTCACTCCCTCTCTCTCCTTCTTTCTCTGTCTCTCTCTCTATCCCTCCATCTGTCCGACCTCCCTGTCACTCCATCTCTCTCCTTCCAACTCTGCCTCTCTCTCTGTCTGTCTCACCATCTGTCTTTCCCTCTCTGTCTCTCCTTCTCTCTCTCTCTGTCTCTCCATCTGTCCTCACCCACCCCTCACTCCCTCCCTCTCCTTCTATCTCTCTCTCTGCCTCTCTCTCTGTCTCTCTCTCTGTCCCTCCAGCTGTCTTTCCCTCTCTGTCTCTCCGTCTTTCTCCGTCTATCTCTGTCTCTGCCTGTCTCTCTGTCTCTCTCTCTGTCCCTCCATCTGACTTTCCCTCTCTGTCTCTCCCTCTCTCTCCTTCTATCTCTGTCTCTCTCTCTGTCTCTCTATCAGTCTTTCCCTCTCGGTATCTCCCTCTCTCTCCTTCTCTCTCTGTCTCTGCCTCTCTCTCTGTCTCTCCCTCTGTCCCTCCATCTGTCTTTCCCTCTCTGTCACTCCCTCTCTTTCCTTCTATCTCTGTTTCTCTCTCTGTTCCTCCATTTCTCTTGCCCTCTCTGTCACTCCCTCTCTCCTTCTCTCTGTCTGTCCCTCTCTCTCCTTCTCTCTCTCTCTCTGTCCCTCCAGCTGTCTCCCCCCCGCCCCCCAGTCACTCCCTCTCTCTCCTTCTGTCTCTCTCTCTGCCTCTCTCTCTGCCTCTCTCTCTGCCTCTCTCTCTGCCTCTCTCTCTGTCTCTCTCTCTGTCCCTCCATCTGTCTTTCCCTTTCTGTCACTCCCTCTCTCTTCTTCTATCTCTGTCTCTCTCTCTGCTATCACTGACACTAGGAGAGAGACAGAGGGAGGGAGGGTTCGATATGAAGGCATAGAGAGAGCTGTAGAGAGGGACAAACTTGGAGAGAGAGAGATTGTTGAGGTGGATGAAGAGGATAATGGAAGATATATTAATTTGATGTAATCCTTCACTGCTGTGCACACAAACATATTTGAGATATGGATGGAGAGAAAGAAAACATCGGGAGGGGGAGAAATGGAGATGAAGTTGGGGCCCAGGCGGACACTTTTGATGATCCAGAAGGAATAGCCTCCATTTTAAATAGTCAGCAAGCTGACTACCCACCCCCCTCCCCCACACCGTCACTCCATCTCTCTCCTTCTATCTCGGTCTCTGTCTCTCTCTCTCTGTCTCTCTCTCTGTCACTCCATCTGCCTTTCTCTCTCTGTCACTCCCTGTCTCTCCTTCCATCTCTGCCTCTCTCTCTCTGTCCCTACATCTGTCTACCCCCCACCTCACTCCCCGTCACTCGATCTCTCTCCTTTGATCTCTGTCTCTGCCTCTCTCTGTCTCTCTCTCTATCCCTCCATCTTTCCTTCAGTCCCTATCACTCCATCTCTCTCCCTGTCTCTCTCTCTCTCTCTGTCCCTCCATCTGTCTTTCCCTCCCTGACACTCCCTCTCTCTCCTTCTCTCTCTGTCTCACTCTCTGCCCCTCCATGTGTCTTTCCCACGCTGTCTCTCTCTCTCTCTCTTTCCAACTGCCTTTCCCTCTCTGTCTCTCCCTCTCTCTCCTTCTTTCTCTGTCTCTCTCTCTCTCTGTCCCTCCATCTGTCTTTCCCTCTCTGTCTCTCCCTCTCTCTCCTTCTACCTCTGTCTCTCTCTCTCTCTCTCTTTCCATCTGTCTTTCCCTCCCTGTCACACCCTCTCTCTCCTTCCATCTCTGCCTCTCTCTCTGTCTCTCTATCAGTCTTTCCCTCTCGGTATCTCCCTCTCTCTCCTTCTCTCTCTGTCTCTGCCTCTCTCTCTGTCTCTCCCTCTGTCCCTCCATCTGTCTTTCCCTCTCTGTCACTCCCTCTCTTTCCTTCTATCTCTGTTTCTCTCTCTGTTCCTCCATTTCTCTTGCCCTCTCTGTCACTCCCTCTCTCCTTCTCTCTGTCTGTCCCTCTCTCTCCTTCTCTCTCTCTCTCTGTCCCTCCAGCTGTCTCCCCCCCGCCCCCCAGTCACTCCCTCTCTCTCCTTCTATCTCTCTCTCTGCCTCTCTCTCTGCCTCTCTCTCTGTCTCTCTCTCTGTCCCTCCATCTGTCTTTCCCTTTCTGTCACTCCCTCTCTCTTCTTCTATCTCTGTCTCTCTCTCTGCTATCACTGACACTAGGAGAGAGACAGAGGGAGGGAGGGTTCGATATGAAGGCATAGAGAGAGCTGTAGAGAGGGACAAACTTGGAGAGAGAGAGATTGTTGAGGTGGATGAAGAGGATAATGTAAGATATATTAATTTGATGTAATCCTTCACTGCTGTGCACACAAACTTATTTGAGATATGGATGGAGAGAAAGAAAACATCGGGAGGGGGAGAAATGGAGATGAAGTTGGGGCCCAGGCGGACACTTTTGATGATCCAGAAGGAATAGCCTCCATTTTAAATAGTCAGCAAGCTGACTACCCACCCCCCTCCCCCACACCGTCACTCCATCTCTCTCCTTCTATCTCGGTCTCTGTCTCTCTCTCTCTGTCTCTCTCTCTATCCCTCCATCTGCCTTTCTCTCTCTGTCACTCCCTGTCTCTCCTTCCATCTCTGCCTCTCTCTCTCTGTCCCTACATCTGTCTACCCCCCACCTCACTCCCCATCACTCGATCTCTCTCCTTTGATCTCTGTCTCTGCCTCTCTCTGTCTCTCTCTCTATCCCTCCATCTTTCCTTCAGTCCCTGTCACTCCATCTCTCTCCCTGTCTCTCTCTCTCTCTCTCTGTCTCTCTCTCTCTGTCCCTCCATCTGTCTTTCCCTCCCTGACACTCCCTCTCTCTGTCTCACTCTCTGCCCCTCCATGTGTCTTTCCCACGCTGTCTCTCTCTCTCTCTCTTTCCAACTGCCTTTCCCTCTCTGTCTCTCCCTCTCTCTCGATCTTTCTCTGTCTCTCTCTCTCTCTGTCCCTCCATCTGTCTTTCCCTCTCTCTCCTTCTACCTCTGTCTCTCTCTCTCTCTCTCTTTCCATCTGTCTTTCCCTCCCTGTCACACCCTCTCTCTTCTTCCATCTCTGCCTCTCTCTCTGTCTCTCCAACTGCCTTTCCCTCTCTGTCTCTCCCTCTCTCTCCTTCTTTCTCTGTCTCTCTCTCTGTCCCTCCATCTGTCTTTCCCTGTCTGTCTCTCCCTCTCTCTCCTTCTATCTCTGTCTCTCTCTGTCTCTCCATCAGTCTTTCCCTGTCTGTCTCTCCCTCTCTCTCCTTCTCTCTATGTCTCTCTCTTTATCCCTCCATCTGTCCTTCCCTCTATGTCACTCCATTCTCTCCTTCTATCTCTGTCTCTGCCTCTCTCTCTGTCTCTCTCTCTATCCCTCCATCTGTCCTTCACTCCCTGTTATTCCCTCTCTCTCCTTCTCTCTCTGTCTCACTCTCTGCCCCTCCATGTGTCTTTCCCACGCTGTCTCTCCCTGTCTCTCCTTCCATCTCTGCCTCTCACTCTGTCTCTCCAAATGCCTTTCCCTCTCTGTCTCTCCCTCTCTCTCCTTCTTTCTCTGTCTCTCTCTCTCTCTGTCCCTCCATCTGTCTTTCCCTCTCTGTCTCTCCCTCTCTCTCCTTCTACCTCTGTCTCTCTCTCTCTCTCTTTCCATCTGTCTTTCCCTCCCTGTCACACCCTCTCTCTCCTTCCATCTCTGCCTCTCTCTCTGTCTCTCCAACTGCCTTTCCCTCTCTGTCTCTCCCTCTCTCTCCTTCTTTCTCTGTCTCTCCCTCTCTCTGACTTTCCATCTGTCTTTCCCTCCTTGTCGCTCCCACTCTCTCCTTCTCTCTCCGTCTCTGCCTCTCTCTCTGTCACTCTGTCACACCCTCTCTCTCCATCTATCTCTGTCTCTCTCTCTATCCCTCTATCTCTCCATCTGTCCTTCCCTCTCTGTCGCTCCCTCTCTCTCCTTCTATCTCTGTCTCTGTCTCTCCATCTCTCTTTCCCTTCCTGACACTCCCTCTCTGTCCTTCTATCTCTGTCTCTTTCTCTATCCCTCCAAATCTCCATCTGTCCTTCCCGCCCTGTCACTCCATCTGTCTCCTTCACTCTCTGTCTCTCACTCTGTCCCTCCATCTGTCTTTTCCTCCCTGTCACTCCTTCTCTCTCTGTCTCTGTCCCTGTCCCTCCAACTGCCTTTCCCTGTCTGTCACTCCCTCTCTGTCCTTCTCTCTCTGTTTCTCTCTCTGTCTCTGTCACACCCTCTCTCTCCATCTATCTCTGTCTCTCTCTCTTTCCCTCTATCCCTCCATCTGTCTTTCCCTCCCTGACACTCCCTCTCTCTCCTCTCTCTGTCTCTCTCTCTGTCCATCCATCTGTCTTTCCCTCTCTGTCTCTCCCTCCCTCTCCTTCCGTCTCTGTGTCTCTCTCTGTCCCTCCATCTGTCTTTCCCTCCCTGTCTCTCCCTCTCTCTTCTACTCTCTCTGTCTCTGCCTCTCTCTGTCTCTATCCCTCCATCTGTCCTTCCCTCCCTGTCACTCCATCTCTCTCCTTCCCTCTCTGTCCCTCCATCTGTCCTTCCCTCCCAGTCTCTCCCTTTCTCTCCTTCCATCTCTGCCACTCTCTCTCTCTCTCTCTGCATCTGTCTTTCCCTCTCTGCCTCTCCCTCTCTCTCCTTCTATCCCTGTATCTCTCTCTCTCTATCCCACTATCTGTCTTTCCCTCTCTGTCTCTCCCTCTGTCTCCTTCTATCCCTGTATCTCTCTCTCTCTGTCCCTCCATCTGTCTTGCCCTCCCTCTCTCTCCTTCCATCTCTGTCTCTCTCTATGTTTCTCCATCTGTCTTTCCCTCTCTGTCTCTCCCTCTCTCTCCTATCTCTGTCTCTCTCTCTGTCTCTATTTTAAATATTCAGCAAGCTATTCCACTGTGGGAGCCATCACACCCTCATGATACTGTTTGTGGAAATTTCATGCTGGCTTATTGGTTAATTTTTAAACCTGTGATTGATAGAATCTTGTTAACCAAAGGTATTAAGAGATAAGGGGCAAAGGCAGGACATATGGTGTAAGTTTGATCACAGATCAGCCATGATCTCATTGAATGCAGGAACAGAGTTGTGGAGTTAAATTACATCCTCCTCTTCCAATATCCCCGGTTAAATATCCTTCTATCTCTGTCAGTCACCCTGTCAGTCTATGTCTCTCTGTCTCTCTCTCTGTCTGTCTCTATCGGACAGTGTAGAGTGAGATTCACTCTGTATCCACCCCATGATGTTCCTGCCCTGGGAGTGTGTGATGTGACAGCGTAGAGGGAAATTTACTCTGTGTCAAACCCAACATTGTGCTTGGCTTGGAAATGTTTAATGGGACAGTGTAGCTGGAGATTTACTCTGTATCCCTGGAATTTAGAAGGTTATGGGGTGATTTGATGAAGGTTTACAAAATAATAAGGGAAACTGATAGGGTGGACTGAGAGTAAATATTCCCACTGGCTGTGGAGTCAGGAACTTGGGGCATAGTCTGAAAATATAAACAGTGGCCACTTTGACTTCATCCCATCGTGTCGTATGTACATTCTCACATATAGCAGGTATAGCAGCACATATATAACAGGATAGCAGGTAGAACTGTAGTCATAGTATTCAGCTGAAAATTGATCAGTTACATTGTTATTTCAGTCCATATTTACAGTACACACGGTACCTTACTGTTGTAATCAAGTCATATAGTGTCTATTCATCCCACTGGGGCAAAATGTCACTGGCTCAACATTCTCACCAAATACTAAAGCATTCCACAATGCAAGACTCACAAATTCAACACAAGTTTCCTTTTCTGAGTCTCGCTGGTCTGTTCTGATTCTCTGAGGGATTACTGATGCTTATCCTCCACATGAGCAGTCGTCCTAATCCCGTGTGCCTGTCCTGCTCCCAAACCCGGCATCCACTTACATTAAGGCAAGTGATACAGGAGCGTCTCAGTGACTGAGGCAGGTGAGTCTTGAGGCTGAGCAGGGGACAGTGAGTGACCCGGGTTAATCCGACACTCCAGGGAATGTTTAAACTGAACTGTGCTCTGTATCTAACCCGTGCTGTACCTTCTCTGAGATTGTTCGATGGGGCAGTGTAGACAAGGAGACTCTGATAGGGTAGACAGAGAGTAACTATTCCCACTGGCTGCGGAGTCAGGAACTTGTGGACCGAGTCTAAAAATCGAAACGTAGTCTCAAAACCTTTCAGGAGTGAAATGAAGAAACACTTCAACACACCAGGTGTGGTATCAGTTTGAAACTCTCTTCCACAAACAGCAATTGATGCTGAGACACTTGTAAATTTTTAAATCTGAGAATGATAGATTCTTGTTAACCAAAGGTATTAAGAGATAAAGGGCAAAGGTGGGATATATGATGTTAGTTAGATCACAGATCAGCCCTCATCTCACTGAATGAAGGAACAGGGTCGAGGGGTTAAATTGCCTCCTCATCTTCCTATGTCTGATGTTAAATATCCTTCTTTCTCTCTCAGTCACCCTGTCAGTCTGTTTCTCTCATTATCTCTCTCTCTCTCTCTGTTTCAGACAGTGCAGAGTGAGATTCACTCTGTCACCACCCCATGATGTTCCTGTCCTGGGAGTGTTGGATGGGACAGTGTCGAAGGAGCATTACTCTGTATCTAATCCATGCTGTACCTGTCTGGGGAATGTTGATGGGAGAGTGGAAACAGAGAGGTCTGGGACCAGTGTCCTCATGGAGAGGACTTAATGGTGCCTCCTAATTGACCAGTTAGCAATATTGGTGCTCCAGGGATGAAAGGGACATTGGCTGAGTGGATACGACATTGGCTGAGAGAGTGGACAATGGTTGTTTCAGACTGGAGGGAGGTATACAGTGGAGGTTTATATCAGGACCACTGATCTTTTTGATATATACTGATGACTTGGACTTGTGTTTACAGGGCATAACTTCAATGTTTGCCAATGTTTGTGTCATCTGCAATGTAATAAACAGGGAAGGGACTAGTAGCAGACTTCAGGAGGAGAGAGGCAGTCTGGTGAAATGGAACACACACGAACAAATGAATTAGGAGCAGGAGTAGGCCATTCGGCCCCTCGTGCCTGCTCTGTCATTCAATGGCTGATCTGATTGCGAACTCAACTCCACTTTCCTGTCTGCGTCCCATAACCCTTGACTCCCTAACTGATAAAAAAATCTATCGAACTCAGCCTTGAATATATTCAATGATCCAGCCTCCACTGCTCTCTGGGGAAGAGAATTCCACAGACTGACCCCCCTCTGAGAGAAACACATTTCTCCTCATCTCAGTTTTAAATGGGACGTCCCTAATTTTTAAACTGTGTCCCCTAGTTCTAGTCTCCCCAACAAGTGGAAACATCCTCTCAGCATCCACCCTGTCCAGTCCCCTCGGGACCTGAGATGTTTCACTCAGATCACCTCTCATTCTTCTAAACTCCAGTGGGTATAGACCCAACCTGTTCAACCTTTCCTCATAAGATAACCCCTTCATCCCAGGAATCAGCCCAGTGAACCTTCTCTGAACTACTTCGAATGCAATTATGTAATTTCTTCAGTAAGGAGACCAAAAGTGTCCACAATCCTGCAGACGTCGTCTAACTTATGCCCTGTACAGCTGTAACAACACTTCCCTACTTTGATATTCTATTCACCTTGCAATAAACAACAACATTCCATTTGCTTCCTAATCACTCGCTGTGGCTACACGGTAACATTTTGTGATTCATGTACCAGGACACCCAGATCCCTCTGTACCGTACAGTTCTGCAGTCTCTCTCCATTTCAATAATATACTGATTTTTATTCTTCCTGCTAAAGTGGACAAGCTCACATTTTCCCACATTGTACTCCATCTGACAATTTTTTGCTCACTCACTTAACCTATCGAAATCTCTTTGTAAACTTTATGTCCTCTTGACAGCTGGTGAAATGGTCAGACACATAGCAGGTTAACTTCAATGCTGAGAAATGTCAAATGATGCATTTAGGAAGGAAGGCTGAGGAGAAGCGATATAAACTAAATGGTACAATGTTAAAATGGGTGCAAGGACAGAGAGATCTGTGATTTCATTTGTGTCACTTTTTACATCTAAAAGATTCAATTTGGGGCTTGCAATCTCTAAGTTGAATTTAGCTTCATCCTGAAAAGTGTTGGCAAACATGTTGGGAAATGTGTCAAAAGCTGTTTCCATTCAGACATTCCTGCATTGTGGAAGTGTGAGCTGTCTTTGCAGAGACAGGAAATAGAGTTGTTTGAATGGACCTGCAGGTTTTAGTTGATGCAATAAGGTGAGAATTTGAATTGTGTCCCTTCCAGATACACAGAATTGAAGGTATTTACACAACACCACATGAAGTAGTTTACCAATGTCTGACAAACTTCAAAGACTTCAAACACATGGAAGAAGAGGAGAAGGGAACAATATACAAAACCTCAGTCAGTCAGACAACAGCAGTAGGAAAATGAATCTCTTTTTATGGGTTTTAATTTGAAGGCCTGAGCTGATGATTGAAAAAGCAGGAGTTCAAATCCCACACAGGGCTGTTGTGAATTTGAATTCTATTTTTTCTTTCAAAAAACATAAATCTGGAGTTAAAAAGCCTCTAGGTTGGAATGATTCACTCCTGTCTACTAGTGCAAAGCCCGTGTGTGTCTCAGTTTGCTGTATTTATTAATGATTTATGATGATGTGGTAGAATGCAACATACCCAAGTTTACCAATGACACAAAAATAGGCAGCATTGTAAGCAGTGTAGCTGGAAGCATCAAATTACAAAGAGATATTAATATCTTAAATAAATGGGCAAAACTGTGGTAGTTAGATTTCCATGTCAGCAAAAAAAGACAAGAACAGAGTACTTTATAAATGGTGTAAAGCTAGAAACACTGGAGGTTGAAAGAGACTTTGGGGGGTCCATGTCCATTTGAGTGCAGTGTAGATTTACCAGAATGATAACTGGACTCCAAGGGTTAAATTACGAGGTGATATTGCACAAACTAGGGATTTATTGCCTGGAATTTAGGAGGATCAAGGTGATTTGTTCAAAGATGTTGAGATATTAAGGGGAACTGATGGGGTTGTTTGGGAGAAACTATTTCAGCAGCTTGGGAACATAGGAACAGGAGTAGGCCATTCAGCCCATCGAGCCTGCTCTGCCATTCAATATGATCATGGCTGATCATCCACTTCAATGCCTTTTTCCCAGACTGAGCTTCCACAGCCCACTGGAGTAGAGAATTCCAAAGATTCACAACCCTCTGAGTAAAAATCCGCCACTCCAGGCTAAAGGTGGTAGTAGTTTGGAACGTGTCTTCTGCACGCAAACATCGATGCAAAATCAATTGTCATTTTTAAATCGAAGGTTGATCTCATCAAATGCCTTTTGAAAATTGAAATATTCTTCTTTCGTGCTCTGTCCCTGAGTCACTCTGTTTCTGTGTCTGTGTGTGTGTTTCTGTCTGTGTGTGTTTCTGTCTGTGTGTGTTTCTGTGTGTGTGTGTTTCTGTGTGTGTGTGTTTCTGTGTGTGTGTTTCTGTGTGTGTGTGTTTCTGTGTGTGTGTGTGTTTCTGTGTGTGTGTGTTTCTGTGTGTGTGTGTTTCTGTGTCTGTGTGTTTCTGTGTGTGTGTTTGTGTGTGTGTGTTTCTGTGTGTGTTTCTGTGTGTGTGTGTTTCTGTGTGTGTGTGTTTCTGTGTCTGTGTGTGTGTTTCTGTGTGTTTGTTTCTGTGTGTCTGTGTGTGTCTATGTCTGTTTCTCTCTCCTCTCTCAGACCCTTTGTAAAGCTCCACATACATCAGTTTGCCATTTGAAGTCAGCTGCTTTTGGTTTCACCGCATCTGCAGAGGTTGCATTTCCTTATGCAGGCTGGTAAGAAACATGTATTCCGCAGTTGGCTCCAATGTTCCCGTGAAAATTTAGATGTTGTGCGTGCCCAGTTTTTTTAACGTGAGCTGTCCCTTGAAATCTTTGAAGAATCTTTGAAGACGTGTGCTATTTATTGTGGAACAGGATCTGCGTGGGACCTTTGAGGCTGCTGCACGCAGATTTGCAGGAACATTGACCGACACTCTCCATCCCAATCTCTTCCTCTTTCTCTCTGGTACTCTCTCCCCATTGCAATCCTTCCCTCTCTCTCTTATTCTCCATATCTATCCCTGTTCTTTCTCACTGTTACTCTCTCCATCTGGATGGAGGAGGAGAAAGAGAGGCATATACAGAGGCAGCTTTACTCTGTATCAAACCCCACAGTGTACCTGCCCCCTAGATCTAGACTTCCCCACAAGGGGAACATCCTCCCAGCATCCGCCCTGTAAAGTCCCCTCAGAATCTTGTATGTTTCAATAAGATCACCTCTCATTCTTCTGAACTCCAATGAGTATAGGCCCAACCTGTTCCACCATTCCTCAAAGATAAGCCCTTCATCCCAGGAATCAGCCGAGTGAACCTTCTCTGAACTGATTCCAATGCATCCAGGCCTGACCATTTATCCACTTTCAAAGCTGCCAAACACCTTCATATTTCCCCCCTCACTCTGTTTATCCCATCCAATATTTCACACTCCTCCTCTTTAACTACAATCTCTGTATCGTTCCCACTCTTTTATAAAGACGGACACAGAGAATTCATTAAGAACCATTCCCACATCTCCCACCTCCACAGGTAGGAAGAAGGAGGAGAGGCAATCTAAACTAAAGGATATAGTTATAAAGGGGCTAACATTCTCTGCCTCTTCCTTTGCTCTAATATAATCCTTGATTTCTATCATTAGCAATGGTTGGAACAATTAACTGAGGTTCTGTCAAAGCTTACTCACATTCTTTATCTGTGTCTCTCTGTCCCAGAGAGATGGTGAAGAAACTATTGATGTGTTTCGTTCAGTTAAGTTTGATGTCAATGTTTCCCCAGGATGTTGACGCTGGGGGATTCAGTGATGGGATAATGCTTTGAATGCCAAGGGGAGGTGGTTGGATTCTCTCTTGATGCAGATGGTCATTGTCTGGCACTTGTGTGATATGAATGTTACTTGTCACTGGTCGGCCCAAACCTGAACGTTGTCCGGGTCTTGGTGCATGTGGCTCTGGATTGCTTCATTATCTGAGGCAAAATACTGTGGATGCTGGAAATCTGGAAAGCATCGAGCTGAATCACTAACTCTGTTTCTCTCTCCACAGATGCTGCCTGACCTGCTCAGTATTTCCAGCACTTCCTGCTGGGATTTCATTATCTGAGGAGGTGCGAATGGAACTGAACACTGTGCAATCAACAGTGAACATCCCTACTTCTGACCTTACGATGGAGGGCAGGTCATTGAGGAAGCAGCTGAAGATGGATGGGCCGAGGACACTAACCTGAGGAACTCCTGCAGTGATGTCCTGGGACTGAGATGACTGACCTCCAACAACCACAACCATCTTCCTTTGTGCTCGGTATGAGTCCAACCAGCAGATTCCCACTGACTTCAGTTTTACTCGGACTCCTCGATGTCACACTCGGTCAAACGCTGCCTTGATGTTAAGGTCAGTCTCTCTTCCCAGTAGCAG
The DNA here is from genome assembly GCF_036365525.1 of Heterodontus francisci. Classification (NCBI taxonomy): domain Eukaryota; kingdom Metazoa; phylum Chordata; class Chondrichthyes; order Heterodontiformes; family Heterodontidae; genus Heterodontus; species Heterodontus francisci. The sequence continues at coordinate 3,108,582 of NC_090415.1, forward strand.
ACAGGAGTGAATCATTCCCTTTGACCCGTTGTACACTGAACAAGCTGTGCTTCTTCACAGCCTGATACAGGACTGTACACGGCACATTAATGTAGCCCATCAAACACTCCCAGAGCAGGTTCAGCACAGCTTAGGAATAGAGTACAGTTCCTTCAACATTCTCTCTCTGTCTTCCTCTCTCTGTCTCTCCCTCCTGCTATCTCTGACATTAGGAGAGAGACAGAGGGAGAGAGGGTTAGATATGCAGACAGAGAGAGTGCTGTGGAGAGGGACGAGGTTGGAGAGAGAGAGATTGCGGGGTCGATTGAAAGGGAGAATGTAAGAGAAATTAATTTGATGTAATCCTTCACAAACATTTAAGAGCTAGGTATGGAGACAGAAACATCGGGAGAGATCTCTGTCTCTCTCTCTGTCTCTCCATCTGTCTTTCCCTCCCTGTCACTCCCTCTCTCTGCTTCTATCTCTGTCTCTGCCACTCTCTCTGTCTCTCTCTCTCTGTCTCTCCATCTGTCTTTCCCTCCCTGTCACTCCCTCTCTCTGCTTCTATCTCTGTCTCTCTATCTCTCTGTCCCTCCATCTGTCTTTCCCTCCCTGACACTCCCTCTCTCTCCTTCTATCTCTGTCTCTCTATCTCTCTGTCCCTCCATCTGTCTTTCCCTCCCTGACACTCCCTCTCTCTCCTTCTATCTGTATCACTGCCTCTCTCTCTCGCTGTCCTCCATCTGTCTTTCCCTCTCTGTCACTCCCTCTCTCTCCTTCTTTCTCTGTCTCTCTCTCTATCCCTCCATCTGTCCGACCTCCCTGTCACTCCATCTCTCTCCTTCCAACTCTGCCTCTCTCTCTGTCTGTCTCACCATCTGTCTTTCCCTCTCTGTCTCTCCTTCTCTCTCTCTCTGTCTCTCCATCTGTCCTCACCCACCCCTTACTCCCTCCCTCTCCTTCTATCTCTCTCTCTGCCTCTCTCTCTGTCTCTCTCTCTGTCCCTCCAGCTGTCTTTCCCTCTCTGTCTCTCCGTCTTTCTCCGTCTATCTCTGTCTCTGCCTGTCTCTCTGTCTCTCTCTCTGTCCCTCCATCTGACTTTCTCTCTCTGTCTCTCCCTCTCTCTCCTTCTATCTCTGTCTCTCTCTCTGTCTCTCTATCAGTCTTTCCCTCTCGGTATCTCCCTCTCTCTCCTTCTCTCTCTGTCTCTGCCTCTCTCTCTGTCTCTCCCTCTGTCCCTCCATCTGTCTTTCCCTCTCTGTCACTCCCTCTCTTTCCTTCTATCTCTGTTTCTCTCTCTGTTCCTCCATTTCTCTTGCCCTCTCTGTCACTCCCTCTCTCCTTCTCTCTGTCTGTCCCTCTCTCTCCTTCTCTCTCTCTCTCTCTGTCCCTCCAGCTGTCTCCCCCCCGCCCCCCAGTCACTCCCTCTCTCTCCTTCTATCTCTCTCTCTGCCTCTCTCTCTGCCTCTCTCTCTGCCTCTCTCTCTGTCTCTCTCTCTGTCCCTCCATCTGTCTTTCCCTCTCTATCACTCCCTCTCTCTTCTTCTATCTCTGTCTCTCTCTCTGCTATCACTGACACTAGGAGAGAGACAGAGGGAGGGAGGGTTCGATATGAAGGCATAGAGAGAGCTGTAGAGAGGGACAAACTTGGAGAGAGAGAGATTGTTGAGGTGGATGAAGAGGATAATGTAAGATATATTAATTTGATGTAATCCTTCACTGCTGTGCACACAAACTTATTTGAGATATGGATGGAGAGAAAGAAAACATCGGGAGGGGGAGAAATGGAGATGAAGTTGGGGCCCAGGCGGATACTTTTGATGATCCAGAAGGAATAGCCTCCATTTTAAATAGTCAGCAAGCTGACTACCCACCCCCCTCCCCCACACCGTCACTCCATCTCTCTCCTTCTATCTCGGTCTCTGTCTCTCTCTCTCTGTCTCTCTCTCTATCCCTCCATCTGCCTTTCTCTCTCTGTCACTCCCTGTCTCTCCTTCCATCTCTGCCTCTCTCTCTCTGTCCCTACATCTGTCTACCCCCCACCTCACTCCCCGTCACTCGATCTCTCTCCTTTGATCTCTGTCTCTGCCTCTCTCTGTCTCTCTCTCTATCCCTCCATCTTTCCTTCAGTCCCTGTCACTCCATCTCTCTCCCTGTCTCTCTCTCTCTCTCTGTCCCTCCATCTGTCTTTCCCTCCCTGACACTCCCTCTCTCTCCTTCTCTCTCTGTCTCACTCTCTGCCCCTCCATGTGTCTTTCCCACGCTGTCTCTCTCTCTCTCTCTTTCCAACTGCCTTTCCCTCTCTGTCTCTCCCTCTCTCTCCTTCTTTCTCTGTCTCTCTCTCTGTCCCTCCATCTGTCTTTCCCTGTCTGTCTCTCCCTCTCTCTCCTTCTACCTCTGTCTCACTCTCTCTCTCTCTTTCCATCTGTCTTTCCCTCCCTGTCACACCCTCTCTCTCCTTCCATCTCTGCCTGTCTCTCTGTCTCTCCAACTGCCTTTCCCTCTCTGTCTCTCCCTCTCTCTCCTTCTTTCTCTGTCTCTCTCTCTGTCCCTCCATCTGTCTTTCCCTCTCTGTCTCTCCCTCTCTCTCCTTCTACCTCTGTCTCTCTCTGTCTCTCCATCAGTCTTTCCCTCTCTGTCTCTCCCTCTCTCTCCTTCTCTCTATGTCTCTCTCTTTATCCCTCCATCTGTCCTTCCCTCTATGTCACTCCATTCTCTCCTTCTATCTCTGTCTCTGCCTCTCTCTCTGTCTCTCTCTCTATCCCTCCATCTGTCCTTCACTCCCTGTTATTCCCTCTCTCTCCTTCTCTCTCTGTCTCACTCTCTGCCCCTCCATGTGTCTTTCCCACGCTGTCTCTCTCTCTCTCTCTTTCCATCTGTCTTTCCCTCTCTGTCTCTCCCTCTCTCTCCTTCCATCTCTGCCTCTCTCTCTGTCTCTCCAACTGCCTTTCCCTCTCTGTCTCTCCCTCTCTCTCCTTCTTTCTCTGTCTCTCTCTCTCTCTGTCACTCCCTCACTCTCCTATCTCTGTCTCTCTCTCCTTCGATCTCTGCCTCTCCATATGTCTTTCCCTCTCTGTCTTTCCCTCTCTGTCTTTCCCTCTCTGTCTCTCCCTCTCTCTCCTTCTCTCTCTGCCTCTCTCTCTGTCTCTCTCTCTATCCCTCCATCTGTCAGTCACCCTGTTAGTCTATGTCTCTCTGTCTCTCTCTCTCTCTCTCTGTTTCGGACAGTGTCGAGTGAGATTCACTCTGTATCCACCCCATGATGTTCCTGCCCTGGGAGTGTGTGATGGGACAGTGTAGAGGGAAATTTACTCTCTGTCAAACCCAACATTGTGCTTGGCTTGGAAATGTTTAATGGGACAGTGCAGCTGGAGATTTACTGTGTATCCCTGGAATTTAGAAGGTTATGGGGTGATTTGATGAAGGTTTACAAAATAATAAGGGAAACTGATAGGGTGGACTGAGAGTAAATATTCCCACTGGCTGCGGAGTCAGGAACTTGGGGCATAGTCTGAAAATATAAAGAGTGGCCACTTTGACTTCATCCCATCGTGTCGTATGTACATTCTCACATATAGCAGGTATAGCAGCACATATATAACAGGATAGCAGGTAGAACTGTAGTCATAGTATTCAGCTGAAAATTGATCAGTTACATTGTTATTTCAGTCCATATTTACAGTACACACGGTACCTTACTGTTGTAATCAAGTCATATAGTGTCTATTCATCCCACTGGGGCAAAATGTCACTGGCTCAACATTCTCACCAAATACTAAAGCATTCCACAATGCAAGACTCACAAATTCAACACAAGTTTCCTTTTCTGAGTCTCGCTGGTCTGTTCTGATTCTCTGAGGGATTACTGATGCTTATCCTCCACATGAGCAGTCGTCCTAATCCCGTGTGACTGTCCTGCTCCCAAACCCAGAATCCACTTACATTAAGGCAAGTGATACAGGAGCGTCTCAGTGACTGAGGCAGGTGAGTCTTGAGGCTGAGCCGGGGACAGTGAGTGACCCGGGTTAATCCGACACTCCAGGGAATGTTTAAACTGAACTGTGCTCTGTATCTAACCCGTGCTGTACCTTCTCTGAGATTGTTCGATGGGGCAGTTCAGACAAGGAGACTCTGATAGGGTAGACAGAGAGTAACTATTCCCACTGGCTGCGGAGTCAGGAACTTGTGGACCGAGTCTAAAAATCGAAACGTAGTCTAAAAACCTTTCAGGAGTGAAATGAAGAAACACTTCAACACACCAGGTGTGGTATCAGTTTGGAACTCTCTTCCACAAACAGCAATTGATGCTGAGACACTTGTAAATTTTTAAATCTGAGAATGATAGATTGTTGTTAACCAAAGGTATTAAGAGATAAAGGGCAAAGGTGGGATATATGATGTTAGTTAGATCACAGATCAGCCCTCATCTCACTGACTGAAGGAACAGTGTCGAGGGGTTAAATTGCCTCCTCATCTTCCTATGTCTGATGTTAAATATCCTTCTTTCACTCTCGGTCACCCTGTCAGTCTGTTTCTCTCTTTCTGTCTCTCTCTCTCTCTGTTTCAGACAGTGCAGAGTGAGATTCACTCCGTATCCACCCCATGATGTTCCTGTCCTGGGACTGTTGGATGGGACAGTGTAGAAGGAGCATTACTCTGTATCTAATCCATGCTGTACCTGTCTGGGGAATGTTGATGGGAGAGTGGAAACAGAGAGGTCTGGGACCAGTGTCCTCATGGAGAGGACTTAATGGTGCCTCCTAATTGACCAGTTAGCAATATTGGTGCTCCAGGGATGAAAGGGACATTGGCTGAGTGGATACGACATTGGCTGAGAGAGTGGACAATGGTTGTTTCAGACTGGAGGGAGGTATACAGTGGAGGTTTATATTAGGACCACTGATCTTTTTGATATATACTAATGACTTGGACTTGTGTTTACAGGGCATAACTTCAATGTTTGCCAATGTTTGTGTCATCTGCAATGTAATAAACAGGGAAGGGACTAGTAGCAGACTTCAGGAGGAGAGAGGCAGTCTGGTGAAATGGAACACACACGAACAAATGAATTAGGAGCAGGAGTAGGCCATTCGGCCCCTCGAGCCTGCTCTGCCATTCAATGGCTGATCTGATTGTGAACTCAACTCCACTTTCCTGTTTGTGTCCCATAACCCTTGACTCCCTAATTGATCAAAAATCTATCGAACTCAGCCTTGAATATATTCAATGATCCAGCCACCACTGCTCTCTGGGGAAGAGAATTCCACAGACTGACCCCCCTCAGAGAGAAACACATTTCTCCTCAGCTCAGTTTTAAATGGGACGTCCCTAATTTTTAAACTGTGTCCCCTAGTTCTAGTCTCCCCAACAAGTGGAAACATCCTCTCAGCATCCACCCTGTCCAGTCCCCTCGGGACCTGAGATGTTTCACTCAGATCACCTCTCATTCTTCTAAACTCCAGTGGGTATAGACCCAACCTGTTCAACCTTTCCTCATAAGATAACCCCTTCATCCCAGGAATCAGCCCAGTGAACCTTCTCTGAACTACTTCGAATGCAATTATATAATTTCTTCAGTAAGGAGACCAAAAGTGTCCACAATCCTGCAGACGTCGTCTAACTTATGCCCTGTACAGCTGTAACAACACTTCCCTACTTTGATATTCTATTCACCTTGCAATAAACAACAACATTCCATTTGCCTTCCTAATCACTCGCTGTAGCTACACGGTAACATTTTGTGATTCATGTACCAGGACACCCAGATCCCTCTGTACCGTACAGTTCTGCAGTCTCTCTCCATTTCAATAATATACTGATTTTTATTCTTCCTGCTAAAGTGGACAAGCTCACATTTTCCCACATTGTACTCCATCTGACAATTTTTTGCTCACTCACTTAACCAATGGAAATCTCTTTGCAGACACTTTATGTCCTCTTGACAGCTTACTATCCAACCTATCATTGGACAGACACAGGGCAGGTTAACTTCAATGCTGAGAAATGTGAAGTGATGCATTTTGGAAGGAAGACTGAGTGATATAAACTAAATGGTACAATGTTAGAATGGGTGACAGGACAGAGAGATCTGGGATTTCATCAATGTTACCTGTTCTACCCAAAAGCTCAACTTGGGGCTTGGAATCTGAGAGTTGAATTTAGCTTCATCCTGAAAAGTGTTAGCAAACGTGTTGGGAAATGTGTCAAAAGCTGTTTCCATTCAGACATTCCTGCATTGTGGAAGTGTGAGCTGTCTTTGCAGAGACAGGAAATAGAGTTGTTTGAATGGACCTGCAGGTTTTAGTTGATGCAATAAGGTGAGAATTTGAATTGTGTCCCTTCCAGATACACAGAATTGAAGGTATTTACACAACACCACATGAAGTAGTTTACCAATGTCTGACAAACTTCAAAGACTTCAAACACATGGAAGAAGAGGAGAAGGGAACAATATACAAAACCTCAGTCAGTCAGACAACAGCAGTAGGAAAATGAATCTCTTTTTATGGGTTTTAATTTGAAGGCCTGAGCTGATGATTGAAAAAGCAGGAGTTCAAATCCCACACAGGGCTGTTGTGAATTTGAATTCTATTTTTTCTTTAAAAATACATAAATCTGGAGTTAAAAATCCTCTTGGTTGGAATGATTCACTCCTGTCTACTAGTGCAAAGCCCGTGTGTGTCTCAGTTTTGCTGTATTTATTAACGATTTAAGATGATGAGGTAGAATGCAACATACCCAAGTTTACCAATGACACAAAAATAGGCAGCATTGTAAGCAGTGTAGCTGGAAGCATCAAATTACAAAGAGATATTAATATCTTAAATAAATGGGCAAAACTGTGGTAGTTAGATTTCAATGTCAGTAAAAAAGACTAGAACAGAGTACTTTATAAATGGTGTAAAGCTAGAAACACTGGAGGTTCAAAGAGACTTTGGGGGGTCCATGTCCATTTGAGTGCAGTGTAGATTTACCAGAATGATAACTGGACTCCAAGGGTTAAATTACGAGGTGATATTACACAAACTAGGGATTTATTGCCTGGAATTTAGGAGGATCAAGGTGATTTGTTCAAAGATGTTGAGATATTAAGGGGAACTGATGGGGTAGTTTGGGAGAAACTATTTCAGCAACTTGGGAACATAGGAACAGGAGTAGGCCATTCAGCCCATCGAGCCTGTTCCGACATTCAATACGATCATGGCTGATCATCCACTTCAATGCCTTTTTCCCAGACTGAGCTTCCACAGCCCACTGGAGTAGAGAATTCCAAAGATTCACAACACTCTGAGTAAAAATCCGCCACTCCAGGCTGAAGGTGGTAGTAGTTTGGAACGTGTCTTCTGCACGCAAACATTGATGCAAAATCAATTGTCATTTTTAAATCGAAGGTTGATCTCATCAAATGCCTTTTGAAAATTGAAATATTCTTCTTTCGTGCTCTGTCCCTGAGTCACTCTGTTTCTGTGTCTGTGTGTGTTTCTGTGTGTGTGTTTCTGTGTGTGTGTGTGTTTCTGTGTCTGTGTGTTTCTGTGTCTGTGTGTTTCTGTGTGTGTGTTTCTGTGTGTGTGTTTGTGTGTGTGTTTGTGTGTGTGTTTGTGTGTGTGTTTCTGTGTGTGTTTCGGTGTGTGTGTGTTTCGGTGTGTGTGTGTTTCGGTGTCTGTGTCTGTGTTTCTGTGTGTTTGTTTCTGTGTGTGTGTGTCTATGTCTGTTTCTCTCTCCTCTCTCAGACCCTTTGTAAAGCTCCACATGCATCAGTTTGCCATTTGAAGTCAGCTGCTTTTGGTTTCACCGCATCTGCAGAGGTTACATTTCCTTATGCAGGCTGGTAAGAAACATGTATTCCGCAGTTGGCTCCAATGTTCCCGTGAAAATTTAGATGTTGTGCGTGCCCAGTTTTTTTAATGTGAGCTGTCCCTTGAAATCTTTGAAGAATCTTTGAAGACGTGTGCTATTTATTGTGGAACAGGATCTGCGTGGGACCTTTGAGGCTGCTGCACGCAGATTTGCAGGAACATTGACCAACACTCTCCATCCCAATCTCTTCCTCTTTCTCTCTGGTACTCTCTCCCCATTGCAATCCTTCCCTCTCTCTCTTATTCTCCATATCTATCCCTGTTCTTTCTCACTGTTACTCTCTCCATCTGGATGGAGGAGGAGAAAGAGAGGCATATACAGAGGCAGCTTTACTCTGTATCAAACCCCACAGTGTACCTGCCCCCTAGTTCTAGACTTCCCCACAAGGGGAACATCCTCCCAGCATCCGCCCTGTAAAGTCCCCTCAGAATCTTGTATGTTTCAATAAGATCACCTCTCATTCTTCTGAACTCCAATGAGTATAGGCCCAACCTGTTCCACCATTCCTCAAAGATAACCCCTTCATCCCAGGAATCAGCCGAGTGAACCTTCTCTGAACTGATTCCAATGCATCCAGGCCTGACCATTTATCCACTTTCAAAGCTGCCAAACACCTTCATATTTCCCCCCTCACTCTGTTTATCCCATCCAATATTTCACACTCCTCCTCTTTAACTACAATCTCTGTATCGTTCCCACTCTTTTATAAAGACGGACACAGAGAATTCATTAAGAACCATTCCCACATCTCCCACCTCCACAGGTAGGAAGAAGGAGGAGAGGCAATCTAAACTAAAGGATATAGTTATAAAGGGGCTAACATTCTCTGCCTCTTCCTTTGCTCTAATATAATCCTTGATTTCTATCATTAACAATGGTTGGAACAATTTACTGAGGTTCTGTCAAGGCTTACTCACATTCTTTATCTGTGTCTCTCTGTCCCAGAGAGATGGTGAAGAAACTATTGATGTGTTTCGTTCAGTTAAGTTTGATGTCAATGTTTCCCCAGGATGTTGACGCTGGGGGATTCAGCGATGGGACAATGCTTTGAATGCCAAGGGGAGGTGGTTGGATTCTCTCTTGTTGCAGATGGTCATTGCCTGGCACTTGTGTGACGTGAATGTTACTTGTCACTGGTCGGCCCAAACCTGAATGTTCTCCGGGTCTTGGTGCATGTGGCTCTGGATTGCTTCATTATCTGAGGCAAAATACTGCGGATGCTGGAAATCTGGAAAACATCGAGCTGAATCACTAACTCTGTTTCTCTCTCCACAGATGCTGCCTGACCTGCTCAGTATTTCCAGCACTTCCTGCTGGGATTTCATTATCTGAGGAGGTGTGAATGGAACTGAACACTGTGCAATCAACAGTGAACATCCCTACTTCTGACCTTACGATGGAGGGCAGGTCATTGAGGAAGCAGCTGAAGATGGATGGGCCGAGGACACTAACCTGAGGAACTCCTGCAGTGATGTCCTGGGACTGAGATGATTGACCTCCAACAACCACAACCATCTTCCTTTGTGCTCGGTATGAGTCCAACCAGCAGATTCCCACTGACTTCAGTTTTACTCGGACTCCTCGATGTCACACTCGGTCAAACGCTGCCTTGATGTTAAGGTCAGTCTCTCTTCCCAGTAGCAGACAGGAGTGAATCGTTCCCTTTGACCCGTTGTACACTGAACAAGCTGTGCTTTTTCACAGCCTGATACAGGACTGTACACGGCCGATTAATGTAGCCCATCAAACACTCCCAGAGCAGGTTCAGCACAGCTTAGGAACAGAGTACAGTTCCTTCAACATTCTCTCTCTGTCTTCCTCTCTCTGTCTCTCCCTCCTGCTATCTCTGACACGAGGAGAGAGACAGAGGGAGAGAGGGTTAGATATGCAGACAGAGAGAGTGCTGTGGAGAGGGACAAGGTTGGAGAGAGAGAGATTGCGGGGTCGATTGAAAGGGAGAATGTAAGAGAAATTATTTTGATGTAATCCTTCACTGCTGTGTGCACAAACATTTAAGAGATACGTATGGAGACAGAAACATCGGGAGAGATCTCTGTCTCTCTTCCTGTCTCTCCATCTGTCTTTCCCTCCCTGTCACTCCCTCTCTCTGCTTCTATCTCTGTCTCTCTCCCTCTGTCCTCCATCTGTCTTTCCCTCTCTGTCACTCCCTCTCTTTCCTTCTACCTCTGTCTCTCTCTCTCTCTGTCGCTCCATCTGTCCTTACCTCCCTGTCACTTCCTCTCTCTCCTTCTATCTCTGTCTCTCTCTCTCTCTCTCCATCCCCCCATCTGTCCTTCCCTCCCTATCACTCCATCTCTCTCCTGCTCTCTCTGTCTCTCACTTTGTCCCTCCATCAGTCTTTCCCTCCTTGACACTCCCTCTCTCTACTTCCATCTCTGCCTCTCTCTCTCTGTCCCTCCACCTGTCTACCGCACCCCTGCCACACCCCCCGTCACTCCATCTCCCTCCTTCGATCTCTATCTCTGCCTCTCTCTGTCTCTCTCTCTATCCCTCCATCTTTCCTTCACTCCCTGTCACTCCATCTCTCTCCTTCTCTCTCTGTCTCTCTCTCTCTCTGTCCCTCCATCTGTCCTTCCCTCCCTGTCACTCCATCTCTCTCCTTCTCTCTGTCTCTCACTCTGTCTTTCCCTTCCTGTCACTCCCTCTCTCTCCTTCTCTCTCTGTCTCTCCCTCTCTCTCCTTCTATCTCTGTCTCTCTCTCTCTGTCTCTCCATCTGTCTTTCCCTCCCTGTCACTCCCTCTCTCTCCTTCCATCTCTGCCTCTCTCTTTATCCCTCCATCTGTCCTTCCCTCTGTCACTCCACTCTCTCCTTCTATCTCTGTCTCTGCCTCTCTCTCTCTCTCTCTCTCTATGCCTCCATCTGTCCTTCACTCCCTGTCACTCCATCTCTCTCCTTCCCTCTCTTTCTCTCTCTCCGTCCCTCCATCTGTGTTTCCCTTGCTGTCTCTCCCTCTCTCTCCTTCTCTCTCTGTCTCTCACTCTGTCCCTCCATCTGTCTTTCCCTCCCTGTCACTCCCCCTCTCTCTCTCCTCTCTCTGTCTCTCTCTCTGTCCCTCCATCAGACTTTCCCTCGCAGACACTCCCTCTCTCTCTTTCTATCTCTGTCTCTCTCTCTCTGTCTCTCCATCTGTCTTTCCCTCTCTGTCTCTCTCTCTCTCCTTCTATCTCTGACTCTCTCTCTCAGTCTTTCCATCTGCCTTTCCCTCCCTGTCACTCCCTCTCTCTCCTTCTATCTCTGACTCTCTCTCTCAGTCTTTCCATCTGTCTTTCCCTCCATGCCACTCCCTCTCCCTCCTTCCATCTCTGCCTCTCTCTCTCTCAATCTTTCCATCTGCCTTTCCCTCCCTGTCACTCCCTCTCTCTCTTTCTATCTCTGTCTCTCTCTCTCAGTCTTTCCATCTGTCTTTCCCTCCCTGTCACACCATTTCTCTTCTTCTATCTCTGTCTCTCTCTCTCTGTCCCTCCATCTGTCTTTCCCTCCCTGTCACTCCCTCTCTCTCCTTCTATCTCTGTCTCTCTCTCTCAGTCTTTCCATCTGTCTTTCCCTCCCTGTCACTCCCTCTCTCTCCTTCTATCTCTGTCTCTCTCTTTATCCCTCCATCTGTCCTTCCCTCTATGTCACTCCCTCTCTCTCCTTCTATCTCTGTCTCTCGCTCTCAGTCTTTCCATCTATCTTTCCCTCCCTGTCACTCCCTCTCTCTCCTTCTATCTCTGTCTCTCTCTCTCAGTCTTTCCATCTGTCTTTCCCTCCCTGTCACTCCCTCTCCCTCCTTCCATCTCTGCCTCTCTCTCTCTCAGTCTTTCCATCTGTCTTTCCCTCCATGTCACTCCCTCTCTCTCCTTCTATCTCTGTCTCTCGCTCTCAGTCTTTCCATCTGTCCTTCCCGCCCTGTCACTCCATCTCTCTCCTTCTATCCCTGTCTCTCTCTCTCTGTCTCTCCATCTGTCTTTCCCTCCCTGTCACTCCCTTTCTCTCCTTCCATCTCTGTCTCTCGCTCTCTGTCTCGCCATCTGTCTTTCCCTCCCTGTCACTCCATCTCTCTCCACTCTCTGTCCCTCACTCTGTCCCTCCATCTGTCTCTCCATCTGTCCTTCCCTCCCTGTCACTCCATCTCTCTCCTCTCTCTGTCTCTCACTCTGTCCCTCCATCTGTCTTTCCCTCCCTGTCACTCCATCTCTCTCCTTCCATCTCTGCGTCTCTCTCTCTCTCTGTCTCTCCATCTGTCTTTCCCTCTCTGGTTGACTAACAGGAAGCAGAGAGTGGGGATAAATGAGTGCTATTCTGGTTGGCAATCAGTCACTAGTGGTGTGCCTCAGGGATCGGTGTTGGGACCACAATTATTTACAATTTATATAGATGATTTGGAGTTGGGGACCACGTGTAGGGTGTTAAAGTTTGCAGATGACACTAAGTTGAGTGGCAGAGCAAAGTGTGCAGATGACTGTGAAACTTTGCAGAGGAACATAGATACATTGAGTGAGTGGGCAAAGGTCTGGCAGATGGAATACAATGTTAATAAATGTGAAGTTATTCATTTCGGTAGGAGTAACAGTAAAAAGGATTATTACTTGAATGGTAAAAAGTTGCAGCATGCTGCTATGCAGAGGGACCTGGGTGTCCTTGTGCATGAATCGCAAAAGGTTGGTCTGCAGGTACAGCAAGTAATTAGGAAGGCAAATGGAATTTTGTCCTTCATTGCTAAAGGGATTGAGTTTAAAAGCAGAGAGGTTATGTTGCAGCTGTATAAAGGTACTGGTGAGGCCGCATCTGGAGTACTGTGTGCAGTTTTGGTCTCCTGACTTGAGAAAGGATGTACTGGCACTGGAGAGGGTGCAGAGGAGGTTCACTAGGTTGATTCCAGAGTTGAGGGGGTTGGCTTATGAGGAGAGACTGAGCAGATTGGGATTATATTCATTGGAATTCAGAAGAATTCTCTCAGAACCTCAGTAAAACTCCACATACATCAATCTGCTATTTTAATTTGGCTGCTTTTGGTGATACCACAACTGCAGAGGGTGCACTTCCTTCTGCAGGCTGGTAGGAAACCCATATCCCGCTCTTTAACGGCACATTCTGTCTGCTTTGTATACTAAATTGATGAATCCCTAATAATTGATCAAATCTGACATTGATTACTGTTTGAAAGTCTCCAGGTTTACTTTCCTCCCAGGGCTGATTAAAAGTCCGAGTTTCCCTCAGTGTTTTGGAAATATCAAACCCTGATCCCACACCCAGTAAAGTATTTTACATGATGGGACGCTGCAAATGTTGTTATACTCAGTGCGCACGGTACCTTCATGTTGTAATAAGATGTTATAATCTCTATTCAGATAACTCTCATGCCACAGGGGCAAAATTTCACTGGGTCAACATTCTGACCAAACACTAAAACATTACAGAAAGTGAGGCTCACAAATTCAACACAAGTTTCCTTTTCTGTGTCTCGCTGGTCTGTTCTGATTTTCTGTTGGGTGACATCAGTCTAGATTTTGTGTTCAGACCTGAACCCACAAACGTATAACTCAGAGGCAGGATTATTACCCACTGAGCTACAGCTGGCTCCAATGTTCCCAGAAAATTTAGTTGTTCTGCACGGCAAGGTTTTTTTGACCCACGTGCAGTCCCTTTAAATTTTTAAGAATCTTCGAAGACGTGTGTTATTTATCAGGGAACAGGACCTGCGTGGTACCTTCCAGGCTGCTGCACACAGCTTTGCAGGAACACTGACCGACACTCTCCATCCCAATCTCTTCCTCTCTGGTAATCTCTCCCCATTGCTATCCTTCCCTCTCTCTGTTATTCTCTCTCTATATCTATCCCTGTCTTTCTCACTGTTACTCTCTCCATCTGGATGGAGGAGGAGAAAGAGAGGCATATATAGAGGCAGCTTTACTCGGTATCTAACCCCACACTGTACCTGTCCTGCGAGTGTTTTATAGAACAGAGAGGACAGAGATTTGCTCTGTAGATAACTCCATTCTGTACTTGGCTTGGCAGCATTTGAAGGGACAGTTTAGACGGAGCTTTACTCTGTATCCCTGGAATTTTGAAGTGTAAGGGGTGTTTAGTTTAGTTTAATTTAGAGATTCAGCACTGAAGCAGGCCCTTCGGCCCACCGAGTCTGTGCCGACCATCAACCACCCATTAATACTAATCCTAGACTAATTCCATATTCCTACCACATCCCCACCTGTCCCCATATTTCCCCACCACCTACCTATACTAGGGGCAATTGCTAATGGCCAATTTACCGATCAACCTGCAAGTCTTTGGCATGTGGAAGGAAACCGGAGCACCCGGAGGAAACCCACGCAGACACAGGGAGAACTTGCAAACTCCACACAGGCAGTACCCGGAATTGAACCCGGGTCGCTGGAGCTGTGAGGCTGCGGTGCTAACCACTGTGCCACTGTGCTGGGTGAATTGATCAAAGTTTACAAGACAATACTGGAAACTGATGGGGTAGATAGAGAGAAACTCTTCTCACTGGTTGGAGGAGTCTCGGACGAGGGGCACAGTCGAAAAATCGAACATTAGTCAAAGACCCTTTCAAGGGTGAAATTTGTTAACACTTCTACACACAAAGGATGGTGGAATTTTGGAATTGTCTTCCACAAATGACCCCTCCCTATCTCTGCAATCTCCTCCAGCTCCACAATCCACCAATATCTGCCATCCTCTAATTCTGGCCTCTTGAACATCCCCAATTTGAATCGTTCCACCATTGGTGGCCGTGCCTTCAAGCTGCCAAGGCCCTAACTCTGGAATTCCTTTCCCAAACCTCCCCATCTCACTAACTCTCTTTCCTCTTTGAAGATTCTCCCTCAAACCAACCTCTGACCAAGTTTTTGGTCATCTGGTCTAATATCTCCTGAAGTGACTCGGTGTCAAATTTTTATTTTCTTGATTCATTTGTTGGATGTGTGCGTTAGTGGCCAGGACAGCATTTATTGCCCATTCACAATTGCCCTTGAGAAGGTGGTGTTGAGCCTCCTTCTTGAACCGCTGCAGTCCATGTGGGGTAGGTACACCCACAGTGCTGTTAGGAAGGGAGATCCAGGATTTTGACCCAGTCACAGTGAAGGAGCAGCGATATAGTTCCAAGTCAGGATGGTGTGTGACTTCAGGGAAACTTGCAGGTGGTGGTGTTCCCATACGTGTTTCCTGTTTGTTTGCTCTCTCTCCCCCTCCTTCTTTCTAGACCTCCCTGTCCTCCTGTCCCTCTGTGTTATGAGAACCTAAGAACAGAAGGAAGTGGGTGCAGGAACAGAGAGACCTGGGGATGTGTGTGCACAAATTGAAGGTGGCAGAGCTAGTTGAGAAAGTCGTTAAAAGGCATATGGGATCCCAGGCTTTGTAAATAGAGGCTTAGAGTATAAAAGCAAGGAGGTTATGATGAAGCTTTATAAAACACTGCTTCATCCTCAACTAGTATTGTGTCCAATTCTGGACACCGTACTTTCGGAAGGATGTGGGGGCTTTAGAGAGGATGCAGAAAAGATTCACGAGCAAGGTTCCAGGGATGAGGGACTTCAGTTACGTGGATAGATTGGAGAAACTGGTGTTGTTCTCCATAGAGAAGAGAAACTTGAGATGAGATTTGATAGAGGTGTTCAAAATCATGAGGGGTCCTGACAGAGTAGATGTAGGAGTAGGAATGCAGCACATAGGACATTCCAGACCCATTTCTGTTCAGTGTTTACTTAAACAAGTGAATTGACCATTTAATATTTTTAACTTACTTAACCCTTGTGTTCCCACAAAGATCAAGCGAGCAAATTCAACAGTGGCCACTTTGACTTCATCCCATCGTGTCTTATGTACATTCTGACAGGATAGCAGGTATAACTGTAGTCATAGTATTCAGCTGAAAATTGATCAGTTACATTGTTATTTCAGTCCATATTTACAGTACACACGGTACCTTACTGTTGTAATAAAGTCATATAGTATCTATTCATCCCACTGGGGCAAAATGTCACTGGTTCAACATTCTCACCAAATACTAAAGCATTCCACAATGCAAGACTCTCAAATTCAACACAAGTTTCCTTTTCTGAGTCTCGCTGGCCTGTTCTGATTCTCTGAGGGATTACTGATGCTTATCCTCCACATGAGCAGTCGTCCTAATCCCGTGTGCCTGTCCTGCTCCCAAACCCGGCATCCACTTATGTTAAGGCAAGTGATACAGGAGCGTCTCAGTGACTGAGGCAGGTGAGTCTTGAGGCTGAACCGGGCACAGTGAGAGACCCGGGTTAATCCGACACTCCGGGGAATGTTTAAACGGAGCTTTACTCTGTATCGAAGATATGCTGTACCTTCTCTGAGAGTGTGCGATGGGGCAGTGTAGACGAGGAGAGTTATTCCTTACCCATTTTAAACATGGAGAAGTGAATATCCAAGAGATTGTTTTAAATGTGATGAGGGTTTCTGTCTCTACCACCCTTTCAGGCAGTGAGTTCCAGACACCCACCAGCCACTGGGTGAAGAAACTATTGATGTGTTTCGTTCTGTTTAGTTTGATGTCAATGTTTCCCCAGGATGTTGACGCTGGGTGATTCAGTGATGGGATAATGCTTTGAATGCCAAGGGGAGGTGGTTGGATTCTCTCTTGTTGCAGATGGTCATTGTCTGGCACTTGTGTGACGTGAATGTTACTTGTCACTGGTCGGCCCAAACCTGAATGTTGTCCGGGTCTTGGTGCATGTGGCTATGGATTGCTTCATTATCTGAGGCAAAATACTGTGGATGCTGGAAATCTGGAAAGCATCGAGCTGAATCACTAACTCTGTTTCTCTCTCCACAGATGCTGCCTGACCTGCTCAGTATTTAAAGCACTTTCTGCTGGGATCTCAGTTGAAGATGGCTGGGCTGAGGACACTACCCTGATAAACTCCTGCAGTGATGTCCTGGGACTGAGATGATTGACTTCCAACAACCAAAACCATCTTCCTTTGTGCTCGGTATGATTCCAACCAGTGGAGAGATTTGCCCCGATTCCCACTGACTTCAGTTTTACTCGGGTTCCTCGATGTCACACTCGGTCAAACGCTGCCTTGATGTTAAGGTCAGTCTCTCTTCCCAGTAGCAGACAGGAGTGAATCATTCCCTTTGACCCGTTGTACACTGAACAAGCTGTGCTTTTTCACAGCCTGATACAGGACTGTACACGGCCCATTAATGTAGCCCATCAAACACTCCCAGAGCAGGTTCAGCACAGCTTAGGAACAGAGTACAGTTCCTTCAACATTCTCTCTCTGTCTCTCCCTCCTGCTATCTCTGACATTAGGAGAGAGACAGAGGGAGAGAGGGTTAGATATGAAGGCAGAGAGAGGGCTGTAGAGAGGGACAAAATTGGAGAGAGAGAGATTGTTGAGGTGGATGAAAAGGATAATGTAAGATATATTAATTTGATGTAATCCTTCACTGCTGTGTACACAAACATATAAGAGATAGATATGGAGAGAAAAAAACATCGGGAGATGGGGAAATGTAGATGAAGTTGGGGCCCAGGCAGATACGTTTGATGATCCTGAAGGAACAGTCTCCATTTTAAACATCCAGCAAGCTATTCCACTGTGGGAGCCATCACACCCTCATGACATTGGTTGTGCAAATTTCTTGCTGGCATTTTGGTTAATTTTTAAATCTGTGATTGATAGATTCTTGTTAACCAAAGGTATTAAGAGATAAGGGGCAAAGGCAGGATATATGGTGTAAGTTACATCACAGATCAGCCAAGATCACATTGAATGCAGGAACAGAGTTGTGGGGTTAAATTGCATCCTCCTCTTCCAATATCCCCTGTGAAGTATCCTTCTTTCTCTTTTAGTCACCCTGTCAGTCAATGTCTCTCTGTTTCTCTCTTTCTGTCTCTCTCTCTGTCTCTATCGGACAGTGTAGAGTGAGATTCACTCTGTATCCACCCCATGATGTTCCTGCCCTGGGAGTGTGTGATGGGACAGTGTAGAGGGAAATTTACTCTGTGTCAAACCCAACATTGTGCTTGGCTTGGGAATGTTTAATGGGACAGTGTAGCTGGAGATTTACTCTGTATCCATGGAATTTTGAAGGCTCAGGTGTGATTTGATGATTGTTTTCAAGATAATAAGGGAAACTGATAGGGTGGACAGAGAGTAACAATTCCCACTGGCTGCAGAGTCTAGAACATGGGGGCATAGTCTAAAAATATAAACCGAGTCTAAAAACCTTTCAGGAGTGAAATGAAGAAACACTTCAACACACCAGGTGTGGTATCAGTTTGAAACTCTCTTCCACAATCAGCAATTGATGCTGAGACACTTGTTAATTTTTAAATCTGAGTTTGATAGATTTTTATGAAACCTCTCTGTCACTCCCTCTCTCTTCTCCCATCTCTGCCTCTCTCTCTCTCTCTCTCCATCTGTCTTTCCATCTCTGTCGCTCTCACTCTCTCCTTCTCTCTCTGTCTCTCCATCAGTCTCCCCACCCATCACTCCATCTCTCTCTGTCTCTCACTCTGTCCCTCCATCTGTTTTTCCCTCCCTCTCCTTCTATCTCTCTCTCTCTCTCTGTCGCTCTGTCCCTCCATCTATCCTTCCCTCCCTGTCACTCCATCTCTCTCCTTCTATCTTTGTCTCTATCTCTCTGTCTCTTCATCTGCCTTACCCACCCCCTGACACTCCCTCTCTCTCATTCCATCTGTCTCTGCCTCTCTCTCTGTCTCTCTCTCTTTCCCTCCATCTGCCTTTCCCTCTCTGTCACTCCCACTCTCTCCATCTGTCTCTGTCTCTCTCTGTCTCTATCCATCCATCTGTCCTTCCCTCCCTGTCACTCCTTCTCTCTCTGTCTCTCTCTCTGTCCCTCCATCTGTCTTTCTCTCCATGACGCTCCCTCACTCTCTTTCTATCTCTGTCTTTCTCTCTGTCTCTCCATCTGTCTTACCCTTCCTGTCGCCCCCTCTCTCTCCTTCCATCTCTGCCTCTTTATCTCTGTCTCTCCATCTGTCTTTCCATCTCTGTCGCTCTCACTCTCTCCTTCTCTCTCTGTCTCTCTCTCTCTCTTTCTCTGTCTCTCCATCAGTCTCCCCACCCATCACTCCATCTCTCTCTGTCTCTCACTCTGTCCCTCCATCTGTTTTTCCCTCCCTCTCCTTCTATCTCTCTCTCTCTCTCTGTCGCTCTGTCCCTCCATCTATCCTTCCCTCCCTGTCACTCCATCTCTCTCCTTCTATCTCTGTCTCTGCCTCTCTCTCTGTCTCTCTCTCTGTCCCTCCATCTGTCTTTCCCTCTCTGTCTCTCCATCTCTCTCCTTCTATCTCTGTCTCTGCCTCTCTCTCTGTCTCTCTCTCTGTCCCTCCATCTGTCTTTCCCTCCCTGTCACTCCATCTCTCTCCTTCTCTCTCTGTCTCTCACTCCCTCCCTCCATCTGTCTTTCCCTCTCTGTCTCTCCGTCTCTCTTCTTCTATCTCTGTCTCTGCCTCTCTCTCTGTCCCTCCATCTGTCTTTCCCTCTCTGTCTCTCCCTCTCTCTCCTTCTCGCTCTGTCTCTCTCTCTGTCCCTCCATCCGTCAAAGAACAAAGAACAGTACAGCACAGGAACAGGCCATTCGGCCCTCCAAGACTGCGCCGATCTTGATGCCTGCCTGAACTAAAACCTTCTGCACTTCCGGGGTCCGTATCCCTCTATTCCCATCCTATTCATGTATTTGTCAAGATGTCTCTTAAACGTCTCGATGGTACCTGCTTCCACCACCTCCCCCGGCAACACGTTCCAGGCATTCACCACCCTCTGTGTAAGGAACTTGCCTCGCACATCCCCTCTAAACTTTGCCCCTCGCACCTTAAACCTCTGTCCCCTCGTAACTGACTCTTCCACCATGGGAAAAAGCTTCTGACTATCCACTCTGTCCATGCCACTTATAACTTTGTAAACCTCTATCATGTCGCCCCTCCACCTCCGTCGTTCCAGTGAAAACAATCCGTGTTTATCCAACCTCTCCTCATAGCTAATGCCCTCCAGACCAGGCAACATCCTGGTAAACCTCTTCTGTACCCTCTCCAAAGCCTCCACATCCTTCTGGTAGTGTGACGACCAGAATTCTAAGTGTGGCCTAACTAAAGTTCTGTACAGCTGCAGCATGACTTGCCTATTTTTATACTCTATGCCCCGATCAATGAAGGCAAGCATGCCGCATGCCTTCTTGACTACCTTATCCACCTGTTTTTCCCTACTTGACACTCCCTCTCTCTCCTTCTATCGCTGTCTCTCTCTCTCTGTCTCCCATCTCTCTTCTCTCTCTGTCTCTTTCTTTGCCCCTCCATCTGTCTTTCCCTGTCTGTCTCTCCGTCTCTCTCCTTCTCTCTCTCTCTCTCTGCCTCTCTCTCTGTCTCTCTCTCTCTGTCTCTCCCTCTCTCTGTCCCTCTATCTCTTTCCCTCTCTGTCTCTCCCTCTCTCTCCTTCTATCTCTGTCTCTCCATCTGTCTTTCGCTCTCTGTCTCTCCCTCTCTCTCCTTCTCTCTCTGTCTCTGTCTCTCTCTCTGTCCCTCCATCTGTCCATCAGGCTCCTCGATGTCACACTCGGTCAAACGCTGCCTTGATGTTAAGGTCAGTCTCTCTTCCCAGTAGCAGACAGGAGTGAATCGTTCCCTTTGACCCGTTGTACACTGAACAAGCTGTGCTTCTTCACAGCCTGATACAGGACTGTACACGGCCGATTAATGTAGCCCATCAAACACTCCCAGAGCAGGTTCAGCACAGCTTAGGAACAGAGTACAGTTCCTTCAACATTCTCTCTCTGTCTCTCCCTCCTGCTATCTCTGACACTGGGACCGTGACAGAGGGAGAGAGGGTAAGTTATGAAGGCAGAGAGAGGGCTGTAGGGAGGGACAAAGTTGGAGAGAGAGAGATTGTTGAGGTGGATGAAAAGGATAATGTAAGATATATTAATTTGATGTAATCCTTCACTGCTGTGGACACAAACATATAAGAGATAGATATGGAGAGAAAAAAAACGTCGGGAGAGGGGGAAATGTCGATGATGTTGGGGCCCAGGCAGATACTTTTGATGATCCAGAGGAAATAGCCTCCATTTTAAACATCCAGTGAGCTATTCCACTGTAGGAGCCATCACACCCTCATGATATTGTTTGTGGAAATTTCATGCTGGATTATTGGTTAATTTTTAAACCTGTGATTGATAGATTCTTGTTAAGCAAAGATAGTAAGAGATAAGGGGCAAAGGCAGGATATATGGTGTAAGATAGATCACAGATCAGCCCTGATCTCATTGAATGCCGGAACAGGGTTGTGGGGTTAAATTACATCCAATATCCGATGTTAAATATCCTTCTTTCTCTGTCAGTCACCCTGTCAGTCTATGTCTCTCTGTCTAAACTAAATGGTACAATGTTAAAATGGGTGAAGGAACAGAGAATCCTTCCCCATCCAGGAGCTGACCGTGTCTCTCTCTCTCTCTCTCTCTCTACCCCCTCTCTCACTCCCCCCTTTTTCCTCTCTCTCTTTCTCTTTCAATCCTGATCCTGACTTTTCTCGGAATCCTTCTTGGTTGAATAGTACCCTGAAATGTTTCAGTCTCACTGTTACAAGGAACAAGTCACATTTCTGTGGTATTTTCGATATCTTAATGATTCAATTTGGAGCTTGGATTGTGTCAGGTAAATGTGGTTTCTCATTCAGACATTTCTGCATTGTGGAACTGTCAGTTATCTGTGCAGGGACAGGATATCGGGGTGTCTGAATGGAGTTGAAGATTTTGGTTGCTTGAATAGGGTGTGAATTAGATTGTGGATTGTGTCCCTGAAGGTATTTAAGCCGATGTCCTGAGAGAATGAAGTGGTTTACCAATGTCTGAATAACATCAAAGTCTTCAGACACATGAAAGAACAAGATTGGAGACAATACACAAAAGCTGAGACAGTCAGGTCACAACAGGAGGAAGGTGAATGTCTTTTACAGTTTGTAATCTGAAAGCTTGAGCTAATGACTGAAAAAGTCGGAGTTCAAATCCCACATTGGGCTCTTGTCAATTTGAATTTCTCTGAAAATAAAAAATAACTCTGGAATAATAAATCCTCCAGGATGAAATGATTCAGTCTCACTGCTCTGACACTGATTTACCTTCAAGTAGCGTTTTCCAATCCACCTTTTCTAAATCGCCTTCCACCGGCCCAGCTTCATTCCCTAAAACTAAGTGTCAAACTGACCCATCTCTTGTTGACCTTGCTACGTACTGGCCTAAAAAACTTCCCCTGAATGTATATTTAGTATTCTGTATCCTTGATACCTTTTACACTAGTCTCAGTTATCAATGCACTAGTTAGGTCTGCACTAGACCCTGTCTCTGTTTATATTACACATGGACCTGTCTCTGCTATAAAAATGGTTTAAAAAGTGGAGAGCAAACCCTCCAATTTATACACTCGATCCGAAGAAATAGGAGCAGGAGTAGGCCATTCAGCCTCTTGAGCCTGTTCTGTCAGTCAATATGATCATGATTGATCTGATAGTGACTTTAACTCCATTTTCCTGCCTGCCCCCCATAACCCTTGACTCCCTTGTAAATTCATTGACCCAACCTCCACTGCTCTCTGGGGAAGAGAATTCCAAAGCCGAACCAACCTCTGGGAGAAAGAAGTCTTCCTTAGCTCAGTCTTAAATGGCAGACCCTTTATTTTTAAACAGTGCCCCCTAGTTCAAGACTCCTCCACATGGGAAACATCCTCCCAACATCCGCCCTGTCAAGTCCACTCAGAATCTTGTATGTTTCAATAAGATCACCTCTCATTCTTCTAAACTCCAATGAGTATAGGCCCAACCTGTTCAACTATTCCTCATAAGATAACCCCCTCATCCCAGGAATCAGCCTAGTGAACCTTCTCTGAACTGATTCCAATGCATCCAGGCCTGACCATTTATTCACTTTCAAAGATGCTAAACACCTTAATATTTCCCTCTCACCCTGTTTATCCCATCCAATATTTCACACTCCTCCTCTTTAACTACAATGTCTGCATAGTTCCCCCTCTTTTATAAAGACGGATACAAAGTATTCATTAAGAACCATGCCCACATCTCCCACCTCCATACACACATTCCCTTTTTGGTCCTTAATACTCTATCCTTAGTTATCCTCTTGCTCTTCATGTATTTATAAAACATCTTTGCGCTTTCCTTGATTTTACTTGGTAATATTATTTTCCGACTATCTTTTTGCTTTCCTAATTTTCTTTTTAATTTCACCCCTGCACTTTCTTCACTCCTCTCGGCTTTCTGTGTTATTGAGCTCTCGGTATCTGGCATAAGCTTCCCTTTTGTGCCTTATTCTACCTGGTTTGATTCTTGCTATCTAAGGGGCTCTAGATTTGGGAGTCTCACCCTGTTTGTCTTTGTGGGAAAATATTTGTTCTCAACCCTCTCAGGGAGTCGAGGGTTCTGCAGAGCAGGCCTGAAAGAGGAGTTGAGTGTTGGGACAGATCAGTCATGATCTTATTGAATGGCAGGGCAGGCTCGAGGGGCTGAATGGCCTACTCCTGCTCCTACTTCTTGTGTTCCTGTGTCCAGTTCAATATCTCCTTTAGTGACTTGGTGCCAAATTGTTATTATTTTTCATTCATTTGTTGGATGTGTGCATTACTGGCTATGCCAGCATTTTATTGCCCATCACCAATTGCCGTTGAACCTTCTTGAACCGCTACAGTCCATGTGGGGTAGGTACACCCACAGTGCTGTTAGGAAGTGAGATCCAGGATTTTGACCGAGTGACACTGAAGGAATGGTGACAGAGTTCCAAGTCAGGATGGTGTGAGACTGGAAGGGAAACTTGCAGGTGGTGGTGTTCCCATATGTGTTTCCTGTTTGTTTGCTCTCTCTCCCCCTCATTATTTCTCGACCTCCCTGTCCTCCTGTCCCTCTCTGTCATGGGAACTTAAGAACAGAAGGAAGTGGGTGCAGGAACAGAGAGACCTGGGGATGTCTGTGCACAAATTGATGGTGGCAGAGCTAGTTGAGAAAGTGGTTAAAAAGCGTATGGGATCCTAGGCTTTGTAAATAGAGGCTTAGAGTATAAAAGCAAGGAGGTTATGAAGCTTTATAAAACACTGCTTCATCCTCATCTAGTATTGTGTCCAATTCTGGACACCGTGCTTTAGGTAGGATGTGGAGGCATTAGAGAGGATGCAGAAAAGATTCACGAGCAAGGTTCCAGGATGAGGGACTTGAGTTGCGTGGATAGATTGGAGAAGCTGGGGTTGTTCTCTGTCTTCCTCTCTCTATCTCTCCCTCCTGCTATCTCTGACACGAGGAGAGAGACAGAGGGAGAGAGGGTTGGTTATGAAGCCAGGAGAAAAAGACCAACAAATTCAGCAACCATTTCAGGAGGAGAAAAGCCAATAACAATCACAAGCTAATGGAGGGACGGGAAATCGTTTACGAAGGGACAGAGTATCTGATCACACCCGGGATGGTGTAATGGATGCCAACAAAGCCCCATTTCAGCCTGCAATATGAAAAGGAGGGATCGAGAGCTGAGAGGGAATGAGTTAATTTTGACTGAGTTAATGAGGGGGCAATGGCGTCCTGCGGCTCCCACAATGCCCCGCGAGTGGGAACGGCCCCTATCTGCGGTACAGGCCGCGCTGCACTCTGGGAGGATGCTCCGCACATGCGCATCCCCACAGGAGCGTGAACCGCCGCTTTTTTATATTGTCCCCCGGCTCAGACGTTCAACTTTCCTCCATTGAGATCGACAGCTGAAGCCGCTTCTCCTTTTCCTTTCAGCTGCTGTTTGCGGAAATAAGCGGCCGGCGGGTGACGTCGCGCAAACATGGCGGCTGATGACACCCCCCCCTCCCGTCAGGGCGTCAGTGAGGTCTCATTGGCTGCCTCGCCCCACGTGTCTGGAGGTCAAGGGGTCAAAAGCTGCCTCTTGCCTCCGCGCAGCCGCGGTTTGGGCGACTTGTGACCCCGCCCCTGGGGTGGGGGAGGGGGGTCAGCACCAGACTCTTAAAGGGACCCTGCACCACCAGAACTGTCCCAAACTCTTAAAGGGACCCAACATGGACAGAAAGAGCAAGAGAGTTGGAGAGCAAGTAATAGAGAGGGAAATAGAAAAGAGAGAGTGATGGGGAGAGAGAGAGAGGAAGAACTGAGCTTGAAAGAATCATAGAGAGATGGAGAGACCGAGAGAAAATAGGTGAGAGGGAGAGAGTGAGAGAGCAAGAGAAATGGAGGGAGAATCTCCTCAATTGGACAGAGATGGAGAGAGAGTTATAGAGAGATGGAGAGACTGAGAGAAAATAGGTGAGAGGGAGAGAGTGAGAGAGCAAGAGAAATGGAGGGAGAATCTCCTCAATTGGACAGAGATGGAGAGAGAGTGATGGAGAGACTGAGAGAAAATAGGTGAGAGGGAGAGAGTGAGAGAGCAAGAGATGGTGAGAAATGGAGGGAGAATCTCCTCAATTGGACTCAGATGGAGACAGTTTGTTGATTAATTAATGTCAGAGTTTGTTGATTAATTAATGTCTCAGTTTGTTGATTAATTAATGTCTCAGTTTGTTGATTAATTAATGTCTCAGTTTGTTGATTAATTAATGTCACAGTTTGTTGATTAATTAATGTCAGAGTTTGTTGATTAATTAATGTCTCAGTTTGTTGATTAATTAATGTCAGAGTTTGTTGATTAATTAATGTCAGAGTTTGTTGATTAATTAATGTCAGAGTTTGTAGATTAATTAATGTCTCAGTTTGTTGATTAATTAATGTCAGAGTTTGTTGATTAATTAATGTCTCAGTTTGTTGATTAATTAATGTCAGAGTTTGTTGATTAATTAATGTCTCAGTTTGTTGATTAATTAATGTCTCAGTTTGTTGATTAATTAATGTCTCAGTTTGTTGATTAATTAATGTCAGAGTTTGTTGATTAATTAATGTCAGAGTTTGTAGATTAATTAATGTCTCAGTTTGTTGATTAATTAATGTCTCAGTTTGTTGATTAATTAATGTCAGAGTTTGTTGATTAATTAATGTCAGAGTTTGTTGATTAATTAATGTCTCAGTTTGTTGATTATTTAATGTCTCAGTTTGTTGATTAATTAATGTCAGAGTTTGTTGATTAATTAATGTCACAGTTTGTTGATTAATTAATGTCTCAGTTTGTTGATTAATTAATGTCTCAGTTTGTTGATTAATTAATGTCAGAGTTTGTTGATTAATTAATGTCTCAGTTTGTTGATTAATTAATGTCAGAGTTTGTTGATTAATTAATGTCAGAGTTTGTTGATTAATTAATGTCTCAGTTTGTTGATTAATTAATGTCAGAGTTTGTTGATTAATTAATGTCAGAGTTTGTTGATTAATTAATGTCAGAGTTTGTTGATTAATTAATGTCTCAGTTTGTTGATTAATTAATGTCAGAGTTTGTTGATTAATTAATGTCTCAGTTTGTTGATTAATTAATGTCAGAGTTTGTTGATTAATTAATGTCTCAGTTTGTTGATTAATTAATGTCAGAGTTTGTTGATTAATTAATGTCTCAGTTTGTTGATTAATTAATGTCTCAGTTTGTTGATTAATTAATGTCAGAGTTTGTTGATTAATTAATGTCTCAGTTTGTTGATTAATTAATGTCAGAGTTTGTTGATTATTTAATGTCTCAGTTTGTTGATTAATTAATGTCTCAGTTTGTTGATTAATTAATGTCAGAGTTTGTTGATTAATTAATGTCTCAGTTTGTTGATTAATTAATGTCTCAGTTGATTCCATGAGGATTTGCTCTGCACAGGGACTGTTTTCAAGGCCCTGTCCCTGCAGCCTCTCTCACTCCCCCCCATTCACTCACCGATCCTCCTCCCTCGCTGTCCCGCCGCCGACTGAGCTGCGGCGCCGGGGTCTCTGAGGGTCATAGAGGGGGCGTGGCTAGAGCAATGGGCGGGGCCAGATCGAGTTACGTCATCGTGCCGGGGAGGGGGCGGGGCCAGACTGGACGCACCGATTGACCCTGTCTGGTGGCAGCTTGTCATGAAGAGAACCAGTCGCCATTACCTGCTTCGCAACCGAATCGAGCCTCCAACCCACCGGGAAAAAACAATCCGAATTGGAGTACTGAGATGAAGGGCCTTCTTTGAACGGCTCCTTCCTCCTCCTTGCACCGATCCTTTCCGCCGATTGGAGTCCCAACCTCTACAGCTAATGGATCAATCCTTTCCCTGCTGGCCAACAGCGGCAGTGGACTAGACCACTGCAAACAGAAGGGGGGGGGGGGGGGGGGGAATTGTCCCTGTGGCTCCCCCGGAAGTGCATCACTGCAGTGGAACAGTGAACCGCCGGCAACGGGAGCCGGGCTGACGCGTGCGCGCTGCGGATTAGCGAGAGACAGCAGCACCCAAGCGGAGTGGATGGGACGAATGGCCTCCAACTCGAGGCCAACCCCGAAGAAAGTGGCAGGAGACTGGCGGTCGAGCTTCAGGATAGATTTTTATGGGGGAACACGATGCAATTCTGGGACATCTGCCAAGGCAATTGCAGAGCCAGGAAAGGACTGCAAAATATTAAGATAGCTCCTGTGGCAACCGCAGGATGTCCCAAGGGGACTTTGTGGCCACTATTCAGAAGAAGAGCAAGGGGGTGGGTGGAACAGTGGGTGGGGTGGGGTGGGAATCTGGTCGTTTGTCACGGGGCTGCTTGTGGGATCTTGCTGTGTACAAATGGGCACCGTGCTTCCCACCGCACCGCAGTAACCACCATTCGGGACCTCCTCATTGGCTGTGGAGGCCAATTGGAGCACCCTGAAGAGGGGGAGATGCCTTGGAAATGAGAGGCAGTACAGGGCTATGGGGAGGGAGAATGGCAGTGGGATTACTTTGGGGATTGATACAGGGCTAGCGATAGAGAGTGGGGCAGTGGGATTAGTTTGGGGATTGATACAGGGCTACAGATAGAGAGTGGGGCAGTGGGATTAGTTTGGGGATTGATACAGGGCTACAGATAGAGAGTGGGGCAGTGGGATTAGTTTGGGGATTGATACAGGGCTACAGATAGAGAGTGGGGCAGTGGGATTAGTTTGGGGATTGATACAGTGCTACAGATAGAGAGCGGGGCAGTGGGATTAGTTTGGGGATTGATACAGGGCTACAGATAGAGAGTGGGGCAGTGGGATTAGTTTGGGGATTGATGCAGGGCTATAGATAGAGAGTGGGGCAGTGGGATTAGTTTGGGGATTGATACAGGGCTACAGATAGAGAGTGGGGCAGTGGGATTAGTTTGGGGATTGATACCGGGCTGTGGGGAGAGAACGGGGCAGTGGGATTAGTTTGGGGATTGATACAGGGCTATAGATAGAGAGTGGGGCAGTGGGATTAGTTTGAGACTGATACAGGGCAATGGGGAGAGAGCGTGGCAGTGGGACTATTTTGGGGATCGATACAGGGCTCTGGGGAGAGAGCGGGGCAGTGGGATTAGTTTGGGGATTGATACAGGGCTATGGGGAGAGAGCGGGGCAGTGGGATCAGTTTGTGATTGATACAGGGATATGGGGAGAGAACGGGGCAGTGGGATTTGTTTGGGGATTGATACAGGGCTATGGGGAGAGCGTGGGGCAGTGGGATTAATTTGGGAATTGATACAGGGCTATGGGGAGAGAGCAGGGCAGTGGGATTAGTTTGGGGATAGATACAGGGCTATGGGGAGAGAGCGGGGCAGTGGGATTAGTTTGGGAATTGATACAGGGCTATGGGGAGAGAGCGAGGCAGTGGGATTAGTTTGGGGATTGATACAGGGCTATGGGGAGAGTGCGGGGCAGTGGGATTAGTTTGGGAATTGATACAGGGCTATGGGGAGAGAGCGAGGCAGTGGGATTAGTTTGGGGATAGATACAGGGCTATGGGGAGAGAGCGGGGCAGTGGGATTAGTTTGGGAATTGATACCGGGCTATGGGGAGACTGGGGCAGTGAGATTAGTTTAGGGATTGATACAGGGCTATGGGGAGAGAGCGAGGCAGTGGGATTTGTTTGGGGATTGATACAGGGTTTTGGGGAGAGAGCGGGGCAGTGGGATTTGTTTGGGGATTGATACAGGGCTATGGGGAGAGTGCGGGGCAGCAGGATTAGATTGGGAATTGATACAGGACTATGGGGAGAGAGCGAGGCAGTGGGATTAGTTTGGGGATTGAAACAGCGCTCTGGGGAGAGAGAGGGGCAGTGGGATTAGTTTCTGGATTGATACAGGGCTATAGATAGTGAGTGGGGCAGTGGGATTAGTTTTGTGATTGATACAGGGCTGTGGGGAGAGATCGAGGCAGTGGGATTAGTTTTGTGATTGATACAGGGCTGTGGGGAGAGAGCGGGGCAGTGGGATTAGTTTGGGGATTGATACAGGGCTATGGGGAAAGAGTGAGGCAGTGGGATTAGTTTGGGGATTGATACAGGGCTATGGGAGAGAGCGGGGTAGTGGAATTAGTTTGGGAATTGATACCGGGCTATGGGGAGAGAGCGGGGCAGTGGGATTAGTTTGGGGATTGATACAGGGCTATGGGGAGAGAGTGGGGCAGTGGGATTAGTTTGGGGATTGATACAGGGCTATGGGGAGAGAGCGGGGCAGTGGGATTAGTTTGGGGATTGATACAGGGCTATGGGGAAAGAGTGAGGCAGTGGGATTAGTTTGGGGATTGATACAGGGCTATGGGAGAGAGCGGGGGAGTGGGATTAGTTTGGGGATTGATACAGGGCTATGGGGAGAGAGCGGGGCAGTGGAATTAGTTTGGGAATTGATACCGGGCTATGGGGAGAGAGCGGGGCAGTGGGATTAGTTTGGGGATTGATACTGGGCTATGGGGAGAGAGCGGTGCAGTGGGATTAGTTTGGGATTGATACAGGGCTATGGGGAGAGATCGGGCTGGTGGGATTAGTTTGTGATTGATACAGGGCTATGGGGAGAGATCGGGCTGGTGGGATTAGTTTGGGGATTGATACAGGACTATGGGGAGAGATCGGGCTGGTGGGATTAGTTTGGGGATTGATACAGGACTATGGGGAGAGATCGGGCTGGTGGGATTAGTTTGGGGATTGATACAGGACTATGGGGAGAGATCGGGCTGGTGGGATTAGTTTGGGGATTGATACAGGACGATGGGGAGAGATCGGGCTAGTGGGATTAGTTTGGGGATTGATACAGGGCTATGGGGAGAGATCGAGGCAGTGGGATTCATTTGGGGATTGATACAGGGCTATGGGGAGAGAGCGGGGCAGTAGGATTAGTTTGGGGATTGATACAGGGCTGTGGGGAGAGTGTGGGGCGGTGCGATTAGTTTTGTGATTGACACAGGGCTGTGGGGAGAGAGCGGGGCAGTGGGATTAGTTTGGGGATTGATACAGGGCTATGGGGAGAGATCGAGGCAGTGGGATTCATTTGGGGATTGATGCAGGGCTATGGGGAGAGATCGAGGCAGTGGGATTCATTTGGGGATTGATGCAGGGCTATGGGGAGAGATCGAGGCAGTGGGATTCATTTGGGGATTGATAAAGGGCTGTGGGGAGAGTGTGGGGCAGTGGGATTAGTTTGGAGATTGATACAGGGCTGTGGGGAGAGAGCGGGGCAGTGGGATTAGTTTCGGGATTGAAACAGATCTATGGGGAGAGAGCGGGGCAGTGGAATTAGTTTTGTGATTGATACAGGGCTATGTGGAGAGAGCGGGGCAGTGGGATTAGTTTGGGGATTGATACAGGGCTGTGGGGAGAGAGCGGGGCAGTGGGATTAGTTTGGGGATTGATACAGGGATATGGGGAGAGATCGGGCCAGTGGGATTAGTTTCGGGATTGATAGAGGGCTATGGGGAGAGAGCGGGGCAGTGGTATTAGTTTGGGGATTGATTTGGGGATTGATACAGGGCTATGGGGAGAGAGCGGGGCAGTGGGATTAGTTTGGGGATTGATACAGGGCTATGGGGAGAGAGCGGGGCAGTGGGATTAGTTTGGGGATTGATACAGGGCTATGTGGAGAGAGCGGGGCAGTGGGATTAGTTTGGGGATTGATAGAGGGCTATGGGGAGAGAGCGGGGCAGTGGGATTAGTTTGGGGATTGATAGAGGACTATGGGGAGAGAGCGGGGCAGTGGGATTAGTTTGGGGATTGATACAGGGCTGTGGGGAGAGAGCGGGGCAGTGGGATTAGTTTGGGGATTGATACAGGGCTATGTGGAGAGAGCGGGGCAGTGGGATTAGTTTGGGGATTGATACAGGGCTGTGGGGAGAGAGCGGGGCAGTGGGATTAGTTTGGGGATTGATACAGGGCTGTGGGGAGAGAGCGGGGCAGTGGGATTAGTTTGGGGATTGATACAGGGATATGTGGAGAGAGCGGGGCAGTGGGAGTAGTTTGGGGATTGATACAGGGATATGGGGAGAGATCGGGCCAGTGGGATTAGTTTCGGGATTGATAGAGGGCTATGGGGAGAGAGCGGGGCAGTGGGATTAGTTTGGGGATTGATACAGGGCTATGGGGAGAGAGCGGGGCAGTGGGATTAGTTTGGGGATTGATACAAGCCAATGGGGGAGAGCGGTGCAGTGGGATTAGTTTGGGGATTGATACAGGGCTATGGGGGAGAGCGGGGCAGTGGGATTAGTTTGGGGATTGATAGAGGGCTATGGGGAGAGAGCGGGGCAGTGGGATTAGTTTGGGGATTGATAGAGGACTATGGGGAGAGAGCGGGGCAGTGGGATTAGTTTGGGGATTGATACAGGGCTGTGGGGAGAGAGCGGGGCAGTGGGATTAGTTTGGGGATTGATACAGGGCTATGTGGAGAGAGCGGGGCAGTGGGATTAGTTTGGGGATTGATACAGGGCTGTGGGGAGAGAGCGGGGCAGTGGGATTAGTTTGGGGATTGATACAGGGCTGTGGGGAGAGAGCGGGGCAGTGGGATTAGTTTGGGGATTGATACAGGGATATGTGGAGAGAGCGGGGCAGTGGGAGTAGTTTGGGGATTGATACAGGGATATGGGGAGAGATCGGGCCAGTGGGATTAGTTTCGGGATTGATAGAGGGCTATGGGGAGAGAGCGGGGCAGTGGGATTAGTTTGGGGATTGATACAGGGCTATGGGGAGAGAGCGGGGCAGTGGGATTAGTTTGGGGATTGATACAAGCCAATGGGGGAGAGCGGTGCAGTGGGATTAGTTTGGGGATTGATACAGGGCTATGGGGGAGAGCGGGGCAGTGGGATTAGTTTGGGGATTGATACAGGGCTCCGGGGAGAGAGCATGGCAGTGGGATTAGTTTGGGGATTGATACAGGGCTATGGGGGAGAGCGGTGCAGTGGGATTAGTTTGGGGATTGATACAGGGCTCCGGGGAGAGAGCATGGCAGTGGGATTAGTTTGGGGATTGATACAGGGCTATGGGGAGAGAGTGGGGCAGTGGGATTAGTTTGGGGATTGATACAGGGCTCCGGGGAGAGAGCATGGCAGTGGGATTAGTTTGGGGATTGATACAGGGCTATGGGGAGAGAGTGGGGCCGTGGGATTAGTTTGGGGATTGATACAGGGCTATGGGGAGAGAGCGGGGCAGTGGGATTAGTTTGGGGATTGATACAGGGCTATGGGGAGAGAGCGGGGTAGTGGGATTAGTTTGGGGATTGATACAGGGCTATGGGGAGAGAGCGGGGCAGTGGGATTTGTTTGGGGATTGATAGAGGACTATGGGGAGAGAGTGGGGCAGTGGGATTAGTTTGGGGATTGATAGAGGACTATGGGGAGAGAGTGGGGCAGTGGGATTAGTTTGGGGATTGATACAGGGTTATGGGGAGAGAGAGGGGCAGTGGGATTAGTTTGGGGATTGATACAGGGCTGTGGGGAGAGAGTGGGGCAGTGGAATTAGTTTGGGGATTGATACAGGGCTATGGGGAGAGAGAGGGGCAGTGGGATTAGTTTGGGGATTGATACAGGGCTATGGGGAGAGAGCGGGGCAGTGGGATTAGTTTGGGGATTGATACAGGGTTATG
Source organism: Heterodontus francisci (assembly GCF_036365525.1). Taxonomy (NCBI): domain Eukaryota; kingdom Metazoa; phylum Chordata; class Chondrichthyes; order Heterodontiformes; family Heterodontidae; genus Heterodontus; species Heterodontus francisci. The sequence continues at coordinate 3,141,418 of NC_090415.1, forward strand.
GGGAGAGAGAGGGGCAGTGGGATTAGTTTGGGGATTGATACAGGGTTATGGGGAGAGAGAGGGGCAGTGGGATTAGTTTGGGGATTGATACAGGGCTATGGGGAGAGAGCGGGGCAGTGGGATTAGTTTGGGGATTGATACAGGGCTATGGGGAGAGAGCGGGGCAGTGGGATTAGTTTGGGGATTGATACAGGGCTGTGGGGAGAGAGTGGGGCAGTGGAATTAGTTTGGGGATTGATACAGGGCTATGGGGAGAGAGAGGGGCAGTGGGATTAGTTTGGGGATTGATACAGGGTTATGGGGAGAGAGCAGGGCAGTGGGATTAGTTTGGGGATTGATACAGGGCTATGGGGAGAGAGCAGGGCAGTGGGATTAGTTTGGGGATTGATACAGGGCTGTGGGGAGAGAGTGGGGCAGTGGAATTAGTTTGGGGATTGATACAGGGCTATGGGGAGAGAGCGGGGCAGTGGGATTAGTTTGGGGATTGATACAGGGTTATGGGGAGAGAGAGGGGCAGTGGGATTAGTTTGGGGATTGATACAGGGCTGCGGGGAGAGAGTGGGGCAGTGGAATTAGTTTGGGGATTGATACAGGGCTATGGGGAGAGAGAGGGGCAGTGGGATTAGTTTGGGGATTGATACAGGGCTATGGGGAGAGAGCGGGGCAGTGGGATTAGTTTGGGGATTGAAACAGGGCTATGGGGAGAGAGCGGGGCAGTGGAATTAGTTTGGGATTGATGCAGGGCTGTGGGGAGAGAGCGGGGCAGTGGGATTAGTTTGGGGATTGATACAGGGCTATGGGGAGAGAGAGTGGCAGTGGGATTAGTTTGGGGATTGATACAGGGCTATGGGGAGAGAGAGTGGCAGTGGGATTAGTTTGTGATTGATACAGGCCTTTCGATAGAGAGTGGGGCAGTGGGATTAGTTTGGGGATTGATTCAGGGCGATGGGGAGAGAGTGGGGCAGTGGGATTAGTTTGGGGATTGATACAGGGCTAAGGGGAGAGAGTGGGGCAGTGGGATTAGTTTGAGATTGATTCAGGGCGATGGGGAGAGAGTGGGGCAGTGGGATTAGTTTGGGGATTGATACAGGGCTATGGGGAGAGAGCGGGGGAGTGGGATTAGTTTGAGATTGATACAGGGCTATGGGAAGAGAGCGGGGCAGTGGGATTAGTTTGAGATTGATACAGGGCTAAGGGGAGAGAGTGGGGCAGTGGGATTAGTTTGAGATTGATACAGGGCTATGGGGAGAGAGTGGGGCAGTGGGATTAGTTTGGGGATTGATACAGGGCTATGTGGATAGAGCGGGGCAGTGGGATTAGTTTGGGGATTGATACAGGGATATGGGGAGAGATCGGGCTAGTGGGATTAGTTTGGGGATTGATACAGGGCTATTGTTGTCATGTCTCCACAGGGAGAGTCACTGAGTGGGTCTGTTATTATAGTATCTCCACAGAGAGAGTCACTGAGTGGGTCTGTTATTATAGTATCTCCACAGAGAGAGTCACTGAGTGGGTCTGTTATTATAGTATCTCCACAGGGAGAGTCACTGAGTGGGTCTGTTATTATAGTATCTCCACAGGGAGAGTCACTGAGTGGGTCTGTTATTATAGTATCTCCACAGGGAGAGTCACTGAGTGGGTCTGTTATTATAGTATCTCCACAGGGAGAGTCACTGAGTGGGTCTGTTATTATAGTATCTCCACAGGGAGAGTCACTGAGTGGGTCTGTTATTATAGTATCTCCACAGGGAGAGTCACTGAGTGGGTCTGTTATTATAGTATCACCACAGGGAGAGTCACTGAGTGGGTCTGTTATTATAGTATCTCCACAGAGAGAGTCACTGAGTGGGTCTGTTATTATAGTATCTCCACAGGGAGAGTCACTGAGTGGGTCTGTTATTATAGTATCTCCACAGGGAGAGTCACTGAGTGGGTCTGTTATTATAGTATCACCACAGGGAGAGTCACTGAGTGGGTCTGTTATTATAGTATCTCCACAGAGAGTCACTGAGTGGGTCTGTTATTATAGTATCTCCACAGGGAGAGTCACTGAGTGGGTCTGTTATTATAGTATCTCCACAGGGAGAGTCACTGAGTGGGTCTGTTATTATAGTATCACCACAGGGAGAGTCACTGAGTGGGTCTGTTATTATAGTATCTCCACAGGGAGAGTCACTGAGTGGGTCTGTTATTATAGTATCACCACAGGGAGAATCACTGAGTGGGTCTGTTATTATAGTATCTCCACAGGGAGAGTCACTGAGTGGGTCTGTTATTATAGTATCTCCACAGGGAGAGTCACTGAGTGGGTCTGTTATTATAGTATCACCACAGGGAGAGTCACTGAGTGGGTCTGTTATTATAGTATCTCCACAGAGAGAGTCACTGAGTGGGTCTGTTATTATAGTATCTCCACAGGGAGAGTCACTGAGTGGGTCTGTTATTATAGTATCACCACAGGGAGAGTCACTGAGTGGGTCTGTTATTATAGTATCTCCACAGAGAGAGTCACTGAGTGGGTCTGTTATTATAGTATCTCCACAGGGAGAGTCACTGAGTGGGTCTGTTATTATAGTATCTCCACAGGGAGAGTCACTGAGTGGGTCTGTTATTATAGTATCTCCACAGGGAGAGTCACTGAGTGGGTCTGTTATTATAGTATCTCCACAGGGAGAGTCACTGAGTGGGTCTGTTATTATAGAATCTCCACAGGGAGAGTCACTGAGTGGGTCTGTTATTATCGTATCTCCACAGGGAGAGTCACTGAGTGGGTCTGTTATTATCGTATCTCCACAGGGAGAGTCACTGAGTGGGTCTTATTATAGTATCTCCACAGGGAGAGTCACTGAGTGTGTCTGTTATTATAGTATCTCCACAGGGAGAGTCACTGAGTGGGTCTGTTATTATAGTATCTCCACAGGGAGAGTCACTGAGTGGGTCTGTTATTATAGTATCTCCACAGGGAGAGTCACTGACTGGGTCTGTTATTATAGTATCTCCACAGGGAGAGTCACTGAGTGGGTCTGTTATTATAGTATCTCCACAGGGAGAGTCACTGAGTGGGTCTGTTATTATAGTATCTCCACAGGGAGAGTCACTGAGTGGGTCTGTTATTATAGTATCTCCACAGGGAGAGTCACTGAGTGGGTCTGTTATTATAGTATCTCCACAGGGAGAGTCACTGAGTGGGTCTGTTATTATAGTATCTCCACAGAGAGAGTCACTGAGTGGGTCTGTTATTATAGTATCTCCACAGGGAGAGTCACTGAGTGGGTCTGTTATTATAGTATTTCCACAGGGAGAGTCACTGAGTGGGTCTGTTATTATAGTATCTCCACAGGGAGAGTCACTGAGTGGGTCTGTTATTATAGTATCACCACAGAGAGAGTCACTGAGTGGGTCTGTTATTATATTATCTCCACAGGGAGAGTCACTGAGTGGGTCTGTTATTATAGTATCTCCACAGGGAGAGTCACTGAGTGGGTCTGTTATTATATTATCTCCACAGAGAGTCACTGAGTGGGTCTGTTATTATAGTATCACCACAGAGAGAGTCACTGAGTGGGTCTGTTATTATATTATCTCCACAGGGAGAGTCACTGAGTGGGTCTGTTATTATAGTATCTCCACAGGGAGAGTCACTGAGTGGGTCTGTTATTATAGTATCTCCACAGGGAGAGTCACTGAGTGGGTCTGTTATTATAGTATCTCCACAGGGAGAGTCACTGAGTGGGTCTGTTATTATAGTATCTCCACAGGGAGAGTCACTGAGTGGGTCTGTTATTATAGTATCTCCACAGGGAGAGTCACTGAGTGGGTCTGTTATTATAGTATCTCCACAGAGAGAGTCACTGAGTGGGTCTGTTATTATAGTATCTCCACAGGGAGAGTCACTGAGTGGGTCTGTTATTATAGTATTTCCACAGGGAGAGTCACTGAGTGGGTCTGTTATTATAGTATCTCCACAGGGAGAGTCACTGACTGGGTCTGTTATTATAGTATCTCCACAGGGAGAGTCACTGAGTGGGTCTGTTATTATAGTATCTCCACAGGGAGAGTCACTGAGTGGGTCTGTTATTATAGTATCTCCACAGGGAGAGTCACTGAGTGGGTCTGTTATTATAGTATCTCCACAGGGAGAGTCACTGAGTGGGTCTGTTATTATAGTATCTCCACAGGGAGAGTCACTGAGTGGGTCTGTTATTATAGTATCTCCACAGGGAGAGTCACTGAGTGGGTCTGTTATTATAGTATCTCCACAGGGAGAGTCACTGAGTGGGTCTGTTATTATAGTATCTCCACAGGGAGAGTCACTGAGTGGGTCTGTTATTATAGTATCTCCACAGGGAGAGTCACTGAGTGGGTCTGTTATTATAGTATCTCCACAGGGAGAGTCACTGAGTGGGTCTGTTATTATAGTATCTCCACAGGGAGAGTCACTGAGTGGGTCTGTTATTATAGTATCTCCACAGGGAGAGTCACTGAGTGGGTCTGTTATTATAGTATCTCCACAGGGAGAGTCACTGAGTGGGTCTGTTATTATAGTATCTCCACAGGGAGAGTCACTGAGTGGGTCTGTTATTATAGTATCTCCACAGGGAGAGTCACTGAGTGGGTCTGTTATTATAGTATCTCCACAGGGAGAGTCACTGAGTGGGTCTGTTATTATAGTATCTCCACAGGGAGAGTCACTGAGTGGGTCTGTTATTATAGTATCTCCACAGGGAGAGTCACTGAGTGGGTCTGTTATTATCGTATCTCCACAGGGAGAGTCACTGAGTGGGTCTGTTATTATAGAATCTCCACAGGGAGAGTCACTGAGTGGGTCTGTTATTATAGTATCACCACAGGGAGAGTCACTGAGTGGGTCTGTTATTATAGTATCTCCACAGGGAGAGTCACTGAGTGGGTCTGTTATTATAGTATCTCCACAGGGAGAGTCACTGAGTGGGTCTGTTATTATCGTATCTCCACAGGGAGAGTCACTGAGTGGGTCTGTTATTATAGAATCTCCACAGGGAGAGTCACTGAGTGGGTCTGTTATTATAGTATCACCACAGGGAGAGTCACTGAGTGGGTCTGTTATTATAGTATCTCCACAGGGAGAGTCACTGAGTGGGTCTGTTATTATAGAATCTCCACAGGGAGAGTCACTGAGTGGGTCTGTTATTATAGTATCACCACAGGGAGAGTCACTGAGTGGGTCTGTTATTATAGTATCTCCACTGGGAGGGTCACTGAGTGGGTCTGTTATTATAGTATCACCACAGGGAGAGTCACTGAGTGGGTCTGTTATTATAGTATCTCCACAGGGAGAGTCACTGAGTGGGTCTGTTATTATAGTATCTCCACAGGGAGAGTCACTGAGTGGGTCTGTTATTATAGTATCTCCACAGGGAGAGTCACTGAGTGGGTCTGTTATTATAGTATCTCCAGTGGGAGAGTCACTGAGTGGGTCTGTTATTATAGTATCTCCACAGGGAGAGTCACTGAGTGGGTCTGTTATTATAGTATCTCCACAGAGAGAGTCACTGAGTGAGTCTGTTATTATAGTATCTCCACAGGGAGAGTCACTGAGTGGGTCTGTTATTATAGTATCTCCACAGGGAGAGTCACTGAGTGGGTCTGTTATTATAGTATCTCCACAGGGAGAGTCACTGAGTGGGTCTGTTATTATAGTATCTCCACAGGGAGAGTCACTGAGTGGGTCTGTTATTATAGTATCTCCACAGGGAGAGTCACTGAGTGGGTCTGTTATTATAGTATCTCCACAGGGAGAGTCACTGAGTGGGTCTGTTATTATAGTATCTCCACAGGGAGAGTCACTGAGTGGGTCTGTTATTATAGTATCTCCACAGGGAGAGTCACTGAGTGGGTCTGTTATTATAGTATCTCCACAGGGAGAGTCACTGAGTGGGTCTGTTATTATAGTATCTCCACGGGGAGAGTCACTGAGTGGGTCTGTTATTATAGTATCTCCACAGGGAGAGTCACTGAGTGGGTCTGTTATTATAGAATCTCCACAGGGAGAGTCACTGAGTGGGTCTGTTATTATAGTATCTCCACAGGGAGAGTCACTGAGTGGGTCTGTTATTATAGTATCTCCACAGGGAGAGTCACTGAGTGGGTCTGTTATTATAGTATCTCCACAGGGAGAGTCACTGAGTGAGTCTGTTATTATAGTATCTCCACAGGGAGAGTCACTGAGTGGGTCTGTTATTATAGTATCACCACAGGGAGAGTCACTGAGTGGGTCTGTTATTATCGTATCTCCACAGGGAGAGTCACTGAGTGGGTCTGTTATTATAGTATCACCACAGGGAGAGTCACTGAGTGGGTCTGTTATTATCGTATCTCCACAGAGAGAGTCACTGAGTGAGTCTGTTATTATAGTATCTCCACAGGGAGAGTCACTGAGTGGGTCTGTTATTATAGTATCTCCACAGGGAGAGTCACTGAGTGGGTCTGTTATTATAGTATCTCCACAGAGAGAGTCACTGAGTGGGTCTGTTATTATAGTATCTCCACAGGGAGAGTCACTGAGTGGGTCTGTTATTATAGTATCTCCACAGGGAGAGTCACTGAGTGGGTCTGTTATTATAGTATCTCCACAGGGAGAGTCACTGAGTGGGTCTGTTATTATAGTATCTCCACAGGGAGAGTCACTGAGTGGGTCTGTTATTATAGTATCTCCACAGGGAGAGTCACTGAGTGGGTCTGTTATTATAGTATCTCCAGTGGGAGAGTCACTGAGTGGGTCTGTTATTATAGTATCTCCACAGAGAGAGTCACTGAGTGGGTCTGTTATTATAGTATCTCCACAGGGAGAGTCACTGAGTGGGTCTGTTATTATAGTATCTCCAGTGGGAGAGTCACTGAGTGGGTCTGTTATTATCGTATCTCCACAGGGAGAGTCACTGAGTGGGTCTGTTATTATAGTATCTCCACAGGGAGAGTCACTGAGTGGGTCTGTTATTATAGTATCTCCACAGGGAGAGTCACTGAGTGAGTCTGTTATTATAGTATCTCCACAGGGAGAGTCACTGAGTGGGTCTGTTATTATAGTATCTCCACAGGGAGAGTCACTGAGTGGGTCTGTTATTATAGTATCTCCACAGGGAGAGTCACTGAGTGAGTCTGTTATTATAGTATCTCCACAGGAGAGTCACTGAGTGGGTCTGTTATTATCGTATCTCCACAGAGAGAGTCACTGAGTGAGTCTGTTATTATAGTATCTCCACAGGGAGAGTCACTGAGTGGGTCTGTTATTATAGTATCTCCACAGGGAGAGTCACTGAGTGGGTCTGTTATTATAGTATCTCCACAGGGAGAGTCACTGAGTGGGTCTGTTATTATAGTATCTCCACAGTGGAGAGTCACTGAGTGGGTCTGTTATTATAGTATCTCCACAGGGAGAGTCACTGAGTGGGTCTGTTATTATAGTATCTCCAGTGGGAGAGTCACTGAGTGGGTCTGTTATTATAGTATCTCCACAGAGAGAGTCACTGAGTGAGTCTGTTATTATAGTATCTCCACAGGGAGAGTCACGAGTGGGTCTGTTATTATAGTATCTCCACAGGGAGAGTCACTGAGTGGGTCTGTTATTATAGTATCTCCACAGGGAGAGTCACTGAGTGGGTCTGTTATTATAGTATCTCCACAGGGAGAGTCACTGAGTGGGTCTGTTATTATAGTATCTCCACAGGGAGAGTCACTGAGTGGGTCTGTTATTATAGTATCTCCACAGGGAGAGTCACTGAGTGGGTCTGTTATTATAGTATCTCCACAGGGAGAGTCACTGAGTGGGTCTGTTATTATAGTATCTCCACAGGGAGAGTCACTGAGTGGGTCTGTTATTATAGTATCTCCACAGGGAGAGTCACTGAGTGGGTCTGTTATTATAGTATCTCCACAGGGAGAGTCACTGAGTGGGTCTGTTATTATAGTATCTCCAGTGGAGAGTCACTGAGTGGGTCTGTTATTATAGTATCTCCACAGGGAGAGTCACTGAGTGGGTCTGTTATTATAGTATCTCCACAGGGAGAGTCACTGAGTGGGTCTGTTATTATAGTATCTCCACAGGGAGAGTCACTGAGTGGGTCTGTTATTATAGTATCTCCACAGGGAGAGTCACTGAGTGGGTCTGTTATTATAGTATCTCCACAGGGAGAGTCACTGAGTGGGTCTGTTATTATAGTATCTCCACAGGGAGAGTCACTGAGTGGGTCTGTTATTATAGTATCTCCACAGGGAGAGTCACTGAGTGGGTCTGTTATTATAGTATCTCCACAGGGAGAGTCACTGAGTGGGTCTGTTATTATAGTATCTCCACAGGGAGAGTCACTGAGTGGGTCTGTTATTATAGTATCTCCACAGGGAGAGTCACTGAGTGGGTCTGTTATTATAGTATCTCCACAGGGAGAGTCACTGAGTGGGTCTGTTATTATAGTATCTCCACAGGGAGAGTCACTGAGTGGGTCTGTTATTATAGTATCTCCACAGGGAGAGTCACTGAGTGGGTCTGTTATTATAGTATCTCCACAGGGAGAGTCACTGAGTGGGTCTGTTATTATAGTATCTCCACAGGGAGAGTCACTGAGTGGGTCTGTTATTATAGTATCTCCACAGGGAGAGTCACTGAGTGGGTCTGTTATTATAGTATCTCCACAGGGAGAGTCACTGAGTGGGTCTGTTATTATAGTATCTCCACAGGGAGAGTCACTGAGTGGGTCTGTTATTATAGTATCTCCACAGGGAGAGTCACTGAGTGGGTCTGTTATTATAGTATCTCCACAGGGAGAGTCACTGAGTGGGTCTGTTATTATAGTATCTCCACAGGGAGAGTCACTGAGTGGGTCTGTTATTATAGTATCTCCACAGGGAGAGTCACTGAGTGGGTCTGTTATTATAGTATCTCCACAGGGAGAGTCACTGAGTGGGTCTGTTATTATAGTATCTCCACAGGGAGAGTCACTGAGTGGGTCTGTTATTATAGTATCTCCACAGGGAGAGTCACTGAGTGGGTCTGTTATTATAGTATCTCCACAGGGAGAGTCACTGAGTGGGTCTGTTATTATAGTATCTCCACAGGGAGAGTCACTGAGTGGGTCTGTTATTATAGTATCTCCACAGGGAGAGTCACTGAGTGGGTCTGTTATTATAGTATCTCCACAGGGAGAGTCACTGAGTGGGTCTGTTATTATAGTATCTCCACAGGGAGAGTCACTGAGTGGGTCTGTTATTATAGTATCTCCACAGAGAGAGTCACTGAGTGGGTCTGTTATTATAGTATCTCCACAGGGAGAGTCACTGAGTGGGTCTGTTATTATAGTATCTCCACAGGAGAGTCACTGAGTGGGTCTGTTATTATAGTATCTCCACAGGGAGAGTCACTGAGTGGGTCTGTTATTATAGTATCTCCACAGGGAGAGTCACTGAGTGGGTCTGTTATTATAGTATCTCCACAAGGAGAGTCACTGAGTGGGTCTGTTATTCTAGTATCTCCACAGGGAGAGTCACTGAGTGGGTCTGTTATTATAGTATCTCCACAGGGAGAGTCACTGAGTGGGTCTGTTATTATAGTATCTCCACAGGGAGAGTCACTGAGTGGGTCTGTTATTATAGTATCTCCACAGGGAGAGTCACTGAGTGGGTCTGTTATTATAGTATCTCCACAGGGAGAGTCACTGAGTGGGTCTGTTATTATAGTATCTCCACAGGGAGAGTCACTGAGTGGGTCTGTTATTATAGTATCTCCACAGGGAGAGTCACTGAGTGGGTCTGTTATTATAGTATCTCCACAGGGAGAGTCACTGAGTGGGTCTGTTATTATAGTATCTCCACAGGGAGAGTCACTGAGTGGGTCTGTTATTATAGTATCTCCACAGGGAGAGTCACTGAGTGGGTCTGTTATTATAGTATCTCCACAGGGAGAGTCACTGAGTGGGTCTGTTATTATAGTATCTCCACAGGGAGAGTCACTGAGTGGGTCTGTTATTATAGTATCTCCACAGGGAGAGTCACTGAGTGGGTCTGTTATTATAGTATCTCCACAGGGAGAGTCACTGAGTGGGTCTGTTATTATAGTATCTCCACAGGGAGAGTCACTGAGTGGGTCTGTTATTATAGTATCTCCACAGGGAGAGTCACTGAGTGGGTCTGTTATTATAGTATCTCCACAGGGAGAGTCACTGAGTGGGTCTGTTATTATAGTATCTCCACAGGGAGAGTCACTGAGTGGGTCTGTTATTATAGTATCTCCACAGGGAGAGTCACTGAGTGGGTCTGTTATTATAGTATCTCCACAGGAGAGTCACTGAGTGGGTCTGTTTATAGTATCTCCACAGGGAGAGTCACTGAGTGGGTCTGTTATTATAGTATCTCCACAGGGAGAGTCACTGAGTGGGTCTGTTATTATAGTATCTCCACAGGGAGAGTCACTGAGTGGGTCTGTTATTATAGTATCTCCACAGGGAGAGTCACTGAGTGGGTCTGTTATTATAGTATCTCCACAGGGAGAGTCACTGAGTGGGTCTGTTATTATAGTATCTCCACAGGGAGAGTCACTGAGTGGGTCTGTTATTATAGTATCTCCACAGGGAGAGTCACTGAGTGGGTCTGTTATTATAGTATCTCCACAGGGAGAGTCACTGAGTGGGTCTGTTATTATAGTATCTCCACAGGGAGAGTCACTGAGTGGGTCTGTTATTATAGTATCTCCACAGGGAGAGTCACTGAGTGGGTCTGTTATTATAGTATCTCCACAGGGAGAGTCACTGAGTGGGTCTGTTATTATAGTATCTCCACAGGGAGAGTCACTGAGTGGGTCTGTTATTATAGTATCTCCACAGGGAGAGTCACTGAGTGGGTCTGTTATTATAGTATCTCCACAGGGAGAGTCACTGAGTGGGTCTGTTATTATAGTATCTCCACAGGGAGAGTCACTGAGTGGGTCTGTTATTATAGTATCTCCACAGGGAGAGTCACTGAGTGGGTCTGTTATTATAGTATCTCCACAGGGAGAGTCACTGAGTGGGTCTGTTATTATAGTATCTCCACAGGGAGAGTCACTGAGTGGGTCTGTTATTATAGTATCTCCACAGGGAGAGTCACTGAGTGGGTCTGTTATTATAGTATCTCCACAGGGAGAGTCACTGAGTGGGTCTGTTATTATAGTATCTCCACAGGGAGAGTCACTGAGTGGGTCTGTTATTATAGTATCTCCACAGGGAGAGTCACTGAGTGGGTCTGTTATTATAGTATCTCCACAGGGAGAGTCACTGAGTGGGTCTGTTATTATAGTATCTCCACAGGGAGAGTCACTGAGTGGGTCTGTTATTATAGTATCTCCACAGGGAGAGTCACTGAGTGGGTCTGTTATTATAGTATCTCCACAGGGAGAGTCACTGAGTGGGTCTGTTATTATAGTATCTCCACAGGGAGAGTCACTGAGTGGGTCTGTTATTATAGTATCTCCACAGGGAGAGTCACTGAGTGGGTCTGTTATTATAGTATCTCCACAGGGAGAGTCACTGAGTGGGTCTGTTATTATAGTATCTCCACAGGGAGAGTCACTGAGTGGGTCTGTTATTATAGTATCTCCACAGGGAGAGTCACTGAGTGGGTCTGTTATTATAGTATCTCCACAGGGAGAGTCACTGAGTGGGTCTGTTATTATAGTATCTCCACAGGGAGAGTCACTGAGTGGGTCTGTTATTATAGTATCTCCACAGGGAGAGTCACTGAGTGGGTCTGTTATTATAGTATCTCCACAGGGAGAGTCACTGAGTGGGTCTGTTATTATAGTATCTCCACAGGGAGAGTCACTGAGTGGGTCTGTTATTATAGTATCTCCACAGGGAGAGTCACTGAGTGGGTCTGTTATTATAGTATCTCCACAGGGAGAGTCACTGAGTGGGTCTGTTATTATAGTATCTCCACAGGGAGAGTCACTGAGTGGGTCTGTTATTATAGTATCTCCACAGGGAGAGTCACTGAGTGGGTCTGTTATTATAGTATCTCCACAGGGAGAGTCACTGAGTGGGTCTGTTATTATAGTATCTCCACAGGGAGAGTCACTGAGTGGGTCTGTTATTATAGTATCTCCACAGGGAGAGTCACTGAGTGGGTCTGTTATTATAGTATCTCCACAGGGAGAGTCACTGAGTGGGTCTGTTATTATAGTATCTCCACAGGAGAGTCACTGAGTGGGTCTGTTATTATAGTATCTCCACAGGGAGAGTCACTGAGTGGGTCTGTTATTATAGTATCTCCACAGGGAGAGTCACTGAGTGGGTCTGTTATTATAGTATCTCCACAGGGTGAGTCACTGAGTGGGTCTGTTATTATAGTATCTCCACAGGGAGAGTCACTGAGTGGGTCTGTTATTATAGTATCTCCACAGAGAGAGTCACTGAGTGGGTCTGTTATTATAGTATCTCCACAGGGAGAGTCACTGAGTGGGTCTGTTATTATAGTATCTCCACAGGGAGAGTCACTGAGTGGGTCTGTTATTATAGTATCTCCACAGGGAGAGTCACTGAGTGGGTCTGTTATTATAGTATCTCCACAGGGAGAGTCACTGAGTGGGTCTGTTATTATAGTATCTCCACAGGGAGAGTCACTGAGTGGGTCTGTTATTATAGTATCTCCACAGGGAGAGTCACTGAGTGGGTCTGTTATTATAGTATCTCCACAGGGTGAGTCACTGAGTGGGTCTGTTATTATAGTATCTCCACAGGGAGAGTCACTGAGTGGGTCTGTTATTATAGTATCTCCACAGGGAGAGTCACTGAGTGGGTCTGTTATTATAGTATCTCCACAGGGAGAGTCACTGAGTGGGTCTGTTATTATAGTATCTCCACAGGGAGAGTCACTGAGTGGGTCTGTTATTATAGTATCTCCACAGGGAGAGTCACTGAGTGGGTCTGTTATTATAGTATCTCCACAGGGAGAGTCACTGAGTGGGTCTGTTATTATAGTATCTCCACAGGGAGAGTCACTGAGTGGGTCTGTTATTATAGTATCTCCACAGGGAGAGTCACTGAGTGGGTCTGTTATTATAGTATCTCCACAGGGAGAGTCACTGAGTGGGTCTGTTATTATAGTATCTCCACAGGGAGAGTCACTGAGTGGTCTGTTATTATAGTATCTCCACAGGGTGAGTCACTGAGTGGGTTGTTATTATAGTATCTCCACAGAGAGAGTCACTGAGTGGGTCTGTTATTATAGTATCTCCACAGGGAGA